>NC_056741.1:890796764-890926764 GCF_019279795.1 Protopterus annectens | reverse complement strand
TATCACAGGCAAGGTTTAAGTCTTTTGTGGATATGCAGGAGGTCCATCAGAGTGGGTTCCAACAATGCCTTGTATGCCAGACATAGACCTCCCCTCAAAAGCCTGTAGGAAACAGAATACAGGGATAGGGCCTTGAGGCAGTCTGCATAGGACATATTACTTACGCCCTGTATTCTTTTAGTGAGGAACCTCTGTGGACGTTCCAGTTGTTGAATATGTCTGTTTAGGTACATACCAAAGGGGGCATTGTACTCAATGATAGGTCTGATGAATGCTGAATACAGTGGAACAATGACTTCCTTGGACTTAGATGCCATACCTTTGTTGATAAGTTGCGCAACATAGAATGATTTCCTCACCACTGTAGACATGTGATGATCAAAGACTAGATTACTATTTATGTGTGTCTGTACATCCCTAACTACTGAGTCAACTCTGAGGGGTGTGTTGTCAATATGATAGTTACCAGGATGGATGACTTCCCAAAGGATACTATTATGCATTTCTTGGCATTTAGTTTTAGTCCATGATTCTGACACCAGTTGTTTGTCTGTGTCAGCCCCTCCTGGAGAACATTTGTG
The DNA here is from genome assembly GCF_019279795.1 of Protopterus annectens. Classification (NCBI taxonomy): domain Eukaryota; kingdom Metazoa; phylum Chordata; order Ceratodontiformes; family Protopteridae; genus Protopterus; species Protopterus annectens. The sequence continues at coordinate 890,926,183 of NC_056741.1, read as the reverse complement.
TCAGTGTGAGATTCAATGACAGCTCCTAATTTGCAATCATTTGCATATTTAGTCAGCCAGAGACCACTGGCATTGGCCTTGACTACTGAGAAGTAAATTCCAAAAAGGAGAGGTCCAAGGACTGATCCCTGAGGGACTCCACTTGTGACTGGCCTCTTTGTAGAGGTGGACTCCCCAATTCTAACTTCCTGGGTCTTGCCTGTCAGCCATTTGGCTATCCACTGGGTGAAATACAGGTTTGCATCTAACCTCTTGAGTTTGTCAGCAATGCCCAAGTGTGGTATTCTGTCAAATGCCTTGTCCAGGTCAAGGTCGGCAGTGTGAACAATTTTGCCCTCATCCATTGCTTTGGTGACCTTCTCAAAGATGTCCACTAGGTTGAGTAGGCATGATCTGCCCTTGACAAAACCAAGCTGGGTTGGATCCAGTGTCTGGAGGTTTACTATATCTCTATTGATCATCATCATGATGATTATTTCCATGGCTTTACATATAAAACTAATGAGACTTATGGGTCTATAGTTTCCAGGGTCTGTAGATGGCCCACCTTTGTGCAGAGGGATGACTGTTGCCTTTCTCCATTTATGAGGCACGAAGCCTGTTTGGAGGCTACAGTTAAATAGTAATTCCAGAGGCTCTGATAGGTCATGTTTCATGCTATTTAGAAGGCATCCTGAGATATTGTCTTGGCCCATTGATGCAGTGTTCTTGGTCTTAGAGAGAGCATTAAGGACCTGTTCCCTAGTGATAGTAGGGGGAGTTATATTTGATGATTTTTCCTGAGGGAAGGTTGAGGGAGAGAAAGGAGTAAAGTTGGAGCTGAATTTATCAGCCAGGAGATTTGCTATATCTTCTTGCTCAGTCTATGTGGCTCCATTTACAATGAGTTCTGCATACAATTGTGTATTGCCTTTGAGGCTGTGGACATAACTAAAGAATGCTGTGTAGTTGTCCTTGGCCTAAGCGGCCAAACTTACCTCAAATTTGGCTTTGGTAGACTTTATTTGTTCTTTGAGGTGTTTGTTTAGTTTAATGAGAGTGCTTTTATCCTGCTGGGTTCTGCACCTCCTAATTTTTGCCATGCTTTTCTTCCTCCTGTTATACATCTGATTGATTCTGTGATTCCACCAGGGTGGCTTGTTTTTTGAATTAGTTCTGTACTTCTTCCTGGTGGGTACAGCTGCCTCTATGCAGCTATTAACATGCTTGTACAAGGTTTCTGTGAACAGTTCTGCACAGGCAGATGTGTTCTCAGGGTTTATAGGGGCTTGAAATTTTGCCAGGTTCTCACTTAATCGCAGGAGGTTAGCCTTAAAATAGTTCCTGAATATTCCCAATTTAGCTAGGGGTCCAGGTTTTATTTTTACTTTAAAGGAGACCATTTTGTGTTCTGACCTTACCAGGGAAGGTATTACAGTAGGGGGTGTGCAGCACTCTCCCATATTAGTGAGGACCAGATCCAATATGGTTGCACACCTGGTTGGTGTATTGACTATCTGGTCCAGGGAGTTTGTGTTTACAAAATCCAGGAATTTCTGTGCATGTAGGTTTGATGTTGTATAGAATTCCCAGTTAATAGTGGGGTAATTAAAGTCACCCATGAATATGATATTGGGTTGGGATGGTTAGTGTTTCTAATAAGTTTAAATACATGGTATGGGTTTCCTGGGTCATAGAGGGGGACCTATAGCTTGCAAGGAAGTGGTATTGGATTTTACCTATGGTGATTTGAACATGGAGCAGCTCAAGTGCATTGTCCTGTTTGACCAGCCTTGAAATATATTTATTTTTGATGTAAATAGAGACACCTCCAGTTTTAGTCCCTCTCTGTGAAGTAGCTGGTCTAAATGTGTGGAAGGCATTATATCCCTGCATTGTTGGTGTGCTGACCACAGCTTTAAACCTCATCTCAGAGACCACACAGACATCAACATTCTCTAGGGTAAAGAGAGCTTCCAGGGAGTGGAGGTTTTTGTTTAGGATCCTAGCTTTGAGCAGTAATACCTTTAGATTTTCTTGGTTTTGATTTGCTATGTTGGAAGTACTTTCAGTTTGGCATTGCCTAAAAAAGGCACTATGGGGAAAGACAATGTTTTAGCTAATACTCAAAAGCCTAGAGGAGAGAGGTGCAGACCATCCCTGGTAAAACAGCTTGGTCTGTTGACCATCTCCTTCCATGCTAACAAATATTGCGCCCTCTTAGAATGACACCAGAAACTAAGACAATTATGAAAGTCAATCATCTGTTGTTCGTACTGTGGCATCATCCTTGGAGAAGGTAAAATGCTGCTCAATGCTAGGCTCATACCAACCTGAGACACACATTCTGAGAGCTCTATGATGCCTCTCTTCATATAGTCTAGGGAGGTATGTCTCAGGTAATTTACTCCCACATGGACAATGACTGAGTCATATTGGTAATTGTGATCCAATGACCTGAGTGCATGCGTAATGTGATGGATCCTAGCCCCTGATAAGCAACTGACCTTAACTTTCTCCTTATTCAGCCTGGTGAGAGAGACATCAGTGTGTCTCACAATGGAGTCTCCAATGACTAGAATGTTGGATTGTGTGGTAACTTTCTTTATGGGCTTAGAGGTAGAGGCTTCATGAGATGTAGCTGTATGTGTTGATGTGGGTGTTGTTTTGAAAGAGTGCATTTGGGGATGCTGAGGGTATTTCTTATGTGTACTTTGTCTAGGAGGTCTTTGTGTTTTAGGAAGGTTATGTGTAAGTGCCTCAGTGTATGTGGGTCTATAGGTCTGCTTTGAATTGTGCGTGATGGGTGCAGCATGTGTACTACTGACAACCTTATTGACATTACGAGTACTTTTATGTGAGAGCTTTGCCTCCAGTGACATTGCGTAAATACATCTCTCACATACCTTATCAGTTTGTTTGAGAATTAAGTGGTTGTCAGTAAACATGAGGCAATTTCTACATTGCCTCAGGATGCCTATATCCACCAAGCCAGTAACAGAGACAGTAGGAAAGTTCATATCTGTGGCAACAGACCCTTTTTTATTGATTAGACTGTTGGGGTGGGAATATGAATCACTGTCAGGAGTATCTGGTTTGCAACTATGTGGACACTGCAAACTAGATGTCCTGTATGCAACTAGATATTCAAGAAATTTCAATTGTGCTTTTACAGGAAAAATGTCACTCAAGGTGTCTGATTCTGTACAGAGCACTGCCAAACACTTGAGCGGAAACTAATATGTAGACCCTGAAAATTTAAGGGTAAAGTATTTAGGCAGATATTCTGAAGTTAGAGAGAAATCAAGCAGTATTTACTAAAAACAAAAAAGTAGCTTGTCAGGAATGATGAAAAGAGGGGAGTTGCACGAATGGCTACTACTAATGCTGGTCTCACCACAGCTTCACTCTGTTGGGATACAATACTCCTTTCTAAACCTAGCCGGGTTTTCCCAAAATAAATATGATGCCCTGTATCCAAATAGGACATTGAGAGACAGGCATTTATAAGCTACCTATGTACATAAGGGACATGTGTGCCAGCCTCACTGTAAATTTCCTATTCCCCATCCATTGGCCTAGTCTGCACTTAAATTGGGTAATAGACAAACTCAGCTTTACAAGGATGGGAAACCTGTTCAATAGGAGGGGCAGTCTCTGGGACACATATCTGTCTGTTTAAGTCACAGACATAATTCAGATCCCTAGACCTTGAATTTCTGATACTGTTTGACTTACAAATATGCAGGAGATTCATAAGTGTGGGGTTTGCGGATGCCTTGTAAGCCAGGATAGATCACCCCTCAGCAATCTATAAGAGACTGAGTAGAGAGAAAGGGCTTTAAAATTGCTCTCCATAAGGCAAGTTTGTTATGCCTTGTATTCTTTTTGTAGTAGCTCTAGTTGCTGCATATGCCTGGTCAGGTACATACCAAAGGGAGCATTGTACTCTGATAGGTTTGATGCTAATACAATAGAATAATTACTTCTTTGAACCTAGATGCCATGTCCTTAGTTATAATTTGTGCATTAAAAAAGGATTTCCTCACCACTGTGGGCCCATGATGGTCAAAGGTAAGGCTACTGTCTATGTGCATACCCAGCTCATTGACCATTGGGCCGTCTCTTAGGGGTATATTATCAACATGTTAATTAGCTAGGATAGTTGACTTCCAAAATGGCACAATACTGCACTTCTTAGCACTGAGTTTAAGACCATGGCTTTGGCACCATTTGTTAGTCAGAGATGGGCCTTCTTGAAGAATGCTAGTGTCTGCAGGGGAGTCAATGATAACCTTCAGCTTACAATCATCAGAAAACTTAGTCAGCAATAAACCTTCAGTGTTTGTTTCCACTTCAGAGAAATAGATGCCAAAAAGAAATGGGCCCAGTAACGAGCTCTGGGGGACTCCTCTAGTGACTGGTCTCTTGGTGGAGGTGGCTTCATTTATTTTGACTTCCTGAGTCCTATCAGTGAGCCAGTTGGCTATTCAGGAGTTGATAGAAGGGTTTATACCTAATGTAAAGAGCTTGTCTATAATGCCTGAGTGGGGTATTGTATGAAAAGCCTTGGCCATGTCGAAGTAAGCTGTGTGCTCAGTCTTGTCCTCATCCGTTGCTTTGGTAATCCTCTCAAAGAAGTCCACCAGATTTAATAAATATGACCTTCCTTTAACAAAACCAAACTGTGATGGGTCCAGCATTTACAGATTACCTATGTCTTCATCTATCATTTACAAGATGATTCTTTCTATGGCCTTACATATGAAGCCGGTTAGACTTATGGGCCTGTAGTTACCTGGATCCATGGTTGAGCCTTCTTTGTGCAGAAGAATGACTGTAGCCATGTTCCATTCTTTGGGCACAAAATCTGACTGTATGCCCCAGTTGAAAAGTGACTCAAGTGTATCAGAGAGGTTGTCTTTCATGATATTTAGTAAGCATCCTGGGATGTTATTGGGGCCCATCAATGCAGAGTGTTTGGCCTTGGAAAGCACATTGATAACATTTTCCCTAGTAATGGCTAGAGGTATTGTATTATGTGGTATTTCCTTTGGACTATCAGGGGAGAGTGGGGGGAGAAATCCGAGCTGAACCTGTCAGCCAAAATGTTGGCAGTGTCCTCCAGTTCAGTGTGGGTGATGCCATTTACAATAAATTCCTTGAGGTTACAGACATAGCTGTAGAAAGCTTTGTGGTTGTCCTTTGCCTGAGATGTCATTTTTCTTCAAATTTAGTCTTTTAAGTATTAATTAATCCTCTTAGCTGCCTGTTTAGATTAGTCAGGGAGCTTTTAGTATGCTGGGCTTTGTTCCTCCTTGTAATAACTGATTGATATTGTGATTCCACCAGGATGGATTGCCTTTTCAGTTTGTCTTGTTCTTAGTATCTTAGTATCTCAACCCTTCTTTATGCTTCACCTATATTTACCAACCTTAAGAAAACTAACCTTAACAAATTAGCAACTTCCTATAATAACATTGCCAGATTTGTTACTGGCAATCCCTTCAGAACCTACCACTGTTCTAATCTTAGGCAACTAGACTGTCTGGAATTCCAAAACCATCTAATAATCCCCCAACTCATAATTGCCCACAAGATATTTTACCAACCTAATAATACCCCGATACTCTCAAAACTCTTAATCCCATATAATAATCTGAACTCCCTACATTCTTCTAGCAAACGCCTTGCTAGTTTAACAAAGTCTAATAATACAGCTGGTGACTCTCTGTTTACCAACACAGCAGGAAAAAACTGGAACCTGTTACCCAATGACTAACTCTAATTACATCCTTGCCACTCTTTAAACAAAAACTTAAAAAACACCTCCAAATGCACTGGCTATGCCCTTGTAGTAACCCTGACTAACCACCATCTTCATCCCTTTTTCTACCTCTTCTAACCAAACTTCCAAACATTTAAATGCTTAGTCTTGTAAATAAGACTGACACTATTTAAACTCTAATCAACTTATTGTTTAAATCCTTCTACCTGATGTGAACTATTGTACATAACTCTTACTGTATTATATCTGTTTTAGCTTTCTTAAGCAATATTCTGTTTACTTCTACTTTTCTTAAGTGTTTTTATATCTAGAATGTAATAACTACCTGTTTTATTTTTGTTTATTAATCCTTTATTTACCATGTAACAATATTTTTATACTTTTGTATATCTGTGTGGAGCTTTTCTCCCCGGGCCTCTACTGAAAATGGAAATATATCCAGCTAGACTAGCCCGGTCAACAAATGTAAAATAAAAAATAAAAAATAAAAATAAAAAGTATGAGTGGGCACAGCTCGCTCTATAAAGCTGTCAGTATGGCTGCACAGGGATTTTGTAAATAGCTCAGCATATGCTACGGTGTTTACAGGGTTTGGGGGTGCTTGGAAATTAGCCAAGGTGTCACTTAGTAGAGAGAAGAAAGCTTTGTAATAGTTCCTAAAGGTTTTTAGTCTCGCTAGGTCCCCTGATTTCATTTTTATTTCAAGCAGGACTGCCTTATGATCAGATCTGATGAGCAAGGACATTACATTGGGTGAGGAACATTGCTCCCTCATGTTCATGAGTACAAGGATGTTCATGCCCCTAGAAGGAGAATGGTCCAGCTGTTCCAGGATGTTGGTATAAACAAATTTTAGGAATCACTGGGCTTGTGAATTAGAAGTGGTGTAGAATTCTCAATCTATAGAGGGGTAATTGAGATCGCATAAGAAGATCATAATGGGTTGAGCTGTTAAGAGACTCTAGAACATTGACAAAGGTAGTATGGGTTTCCTGGGAGATGGAGGGAAAACCTATATGTTGCAGGAGTATGGTACATGATTCTGTTTATGATGAGTTGCGCATGTATCAGTTCCAGACTTTAACTAGTCTGGATGAGTGGTTGTTTTTAATATAGACTGAGTCTCCTCCATCCCCTACTGTGCTGTAACTGGTCTAAAGGTGTGAAAAGCATTGTAGCCTAGCACTGCCAAGGTACTCTCCATGACTTTAAACCAAGTCTCTGTTACTACACAAATGTCTACACTCTCCAGGGAGAGGAAGGATTGCAGGGAGTGTAGTTTCTTGTTAAAACTGCCAGTATTAAGCAGTATTACCTTCAGATAGTCCTTCATAGGTTCAGTTAAGCTGGGAGGTTTATCTGTTTGTCATTGCCTAAAAAAAGCACTATGGGAGTGGAAAAGATCTTTACCAATATCCAAAAGCCTAGAGGGGATAAGTGCAGATCATCCCTGGCAAAGCAGAGTGGCATGTCAACCATGTCCTCACAGGCTGTCAAATATTGTACCCCCTTAGAATGACAGCAGAAGGTAAGACAATTGTTAAAATAAATAATTTTCTGTGGGTTATGTGGCATAATCCTTGGAAAAGGTAATATGCTGCTCAGTGCTAGGCTCGTACCTCCCTGAGACACATAATTAGTGAGCTTGATCATGCCTCACTTCATATAGTCAAGGGAGGTATGTCTCAGGTTAGGGTCTATATCACATAGTTGAAGTCTTATAACTTCAAACACGTAATGTTCAAACCATTATGTTTGAAGTTACAAAACTTTGGCTATGGATAAAAAAAAAAAAAACAATGGAAAACAAAATAAGCTGCGCCCCCCACACTCCCCGCTATTTAAATATACCAACTCGGAGATCGCACCCTATTGAACAAAATGGAAACCTCCGCTTATGGAGATTTCCATTCAAACACTCAAACTTTTACAAATTCTAATTTATGGTCTCGACCATATGTGGTTTGAACTTGTAAAAGTTCGACTACGTAATAGGAACCCCTCCAGTCATTAACACCCACACAGAAAATGATACAGTTATACTGGCACCTGTGATTCAATGACCCGAATACCTATGTGACTTGCCAGATCCTAGTCCCAGAAAGGTAACTAGCCTTGACATTCTCCTTACTCATTCTGGTGAGGGGGATATCAGTGTGCCTCACTATAGAAGCACTAATGACCCAGGCATTGGATAAAGTGTTACTATGTGTAGCTGTGGGTGGTGTTTTAATGGAATGTTTACGTGATGGCTGAGGACATTTTTTATGGTGCTGTTCAGGAGGTCTTATTGTTTAGGAAGCTTACCCGTAAGTGCCTCAGCATAAGTTGTTTTCTGTGTAGGGTCTTTACCCTGTGTAGTAGGTGTAGTGCAAGTGTCACTGACAACCTCTATATGATTACTTTTAGTTGTATGACATCGATTTTCCTCCAGAGTTAAAGTGTATTTACATCTCTTGCATATTTTATCCATTTTATTAAGAAAATTGGGTTGTCAGTGTACATTAGGCAATTGCTACAATTCCTCAGAATACAGATCTCAACCAGATGGGCCACAGAGAGAGCCGGGAAGTGCATATCCATGGCTAATGATCTACTAGAGAGGAGTAAGGGAAATTTAAATACTGAATAGGTCAATGACACAAGGAACTTCATGAGCAACAATCAGCTATGTGAAAACTAGATGCTCTAGTAATTAAAAAAAATCTTTCTAGACAGTAAGGGCATTTTAAAGGAAACTTATCCTGTAAGATATCTGCATCTACACAGATTACAAGGGGGAATTATGCTACGAGATATCAGTATGTATACAGCTCATTGCTAGGTGCTGCTGCGAGGAAAGCAGCAGTTCTAACTAAAGGCTTTAAAAAAGGTCAAAAACTGCAGGTATCCAACACAGAAACACTCAGTTAATGCAACTGCAACAATAACAATGCTAAAAAGAAGTGCCAAAACAGTGGATATGGTAACTTGCTCATAGGTTATGAGCCAAGCATTATACAACTGCAATGCTTAAATAGGAGAGGAGACGATTAAAAAAAACAACACAAACAAGGCCCTGTGGCCAATTAAAAACAGCACAAATTTTCCTTTACATGAGCCCATGCCAGCATAGCATGGTTGCCAAATGTTGTCAAATGCCTCAGACACAGAGATTCAAATTTTAAACAAGCTAGTCTTCTAGCCAATGAAATACATGTACAGTAAGACTTACATCAACAATTCCCAGCTCAGAAGGGTTTACACTATCCTCTCCTGCCACAAGAGTTTTAAGAGTTCTTGGCTAGGGTCAGTTAAAAAAGTTACCAAAGAATTCCTTTGCAAACTGTGAATAGCATCAGTTAATTAGTGGGGGGGGAATGAGTAACAGCATTGCTCTTTTATTCAGAAATATCTGTATTTAGCTGAGGTGTTTGAGTGGTTTGCATTGCTCTGAATATCACTCATCTCTGACTGCATTTAATTTTGATTTGAAGCTCTTTATTTAAGGTTTGATCACTTCTATTTTGCATCTTATTCTAGTATTACATTTGTTTTGTTTTAAGTTTTCTGTTCTGTTGGAGTTTTAAGAGTTGTTGGCTAGGGTCAGTTAAACAAGTTACCAAAGAATTACTTTGCAAACTGTGAATAGCAGCAGTTAATTAGTGAGGGGAGCTGAGAAACAGCATTGCTCTTTTATTTAGAAATATCTCTATTTAGCTGAAGTGTTTGTGTGGTTTGCATTGCTCTGAATATCACTCATCTCTGACTGCATTCTTCCCCCTCCCAACCACCCAGTCAGTCCTTGTTGTGTTCTTAAATTTGGAGGCTTTTGAGTTGCCCACCCCTATTATAAATTTAATTTTGGACACTCCTCCCAGTCCAATCTCATCAGCTTATTCTACTGAGTAGAGAGAGATCATTTGGGAAGGCCTACCCCCTTAGTTCTCAACCTTGAATTATCTTGTTTCATTCCTTCCCACTTAACCTAAAAAAATGCACTTTATTCATCTGCTTTTACTGTATTTGTGTTTCTTTATACTTTATTTTGCTTTTGCTGCTTGTTCTTAAAAGTTCTCAATTCCATTTATTCTGCTGCATTTATTGCTGCTTGTTAGTAGCCTGATTAAATTGTAACTGTTATTCTAATCTTTTTGGTTTAAGCACTTGGGCTTCAGGCCAGCTGTTTTACATTAAGAAGGTTTGTGGTCTACACTCTTGTGGCAGAAGAGGTAGCTTACATCCTTCTAAGCTGGGAACTGCTGGTTGAAGGCTTAGTGTCTGTTATTCTAAAAGTGTCTTAGTTCTGGTTTAAGACGTTTTTTTTGGTCTATACTGTTGTAGGAGTAGAGGGTAGATTCTGCCCTTCTGAGATGGGAATTGCTGGTTGAAAGCTTATTGTACATGCGTATTTGAACTGTTTCTTTCAGAAATTGGTGCGCCTTGTTTGCTGTAGCATAGACTAGATTGAGACCTGCTGAATCCAGCTCTGTTTGTATAACTTGAGCACTAATCCAGGCCAGCTTTTTTTGGAGAGGGTTCCCCTGCACCCTAGTGGCAGGAGTGTGCAGTTAGAACTTGTCTGATTGAAGACTGCTGGAGCAGGGCTCAGTCTGAGCTTTTTTATTGGTTAATTTGTTTAAAACAGTTTGCTCTTGTTTGCTACTGTTATATTCGAGTGTGCATCTGTTCTCCTGTGTTAACTTGACCTAAACAGAGTTTAAATATCTTTAGCATAGTCTGGTTACATGTTTTGCTGTATCCAGATCTGTTTGTGTGGTTCCTGAGTTTCCTGCTATGCTATCTAGTGTTGGTCAGGGCCTGCCTGCACTTAGTGGGAGTAAGTGAACTGGTTGGAACTGGTCTGACAGAGGGTGTTGAGCTAAGAGCTCAGGGACAAAGGTTGATTGGTCAATTCCAGTGTTACTATTTTACTTTCATTTTTGTGGTATTTAAACCCAGCATTTGCATGGGTTTGTGTTTGTTTGCCTGTCACACACTGCCGCTGCACTGTTTTAACCCTTTGTGAGGTATCTCAGTTGCATTCTTTCTCTTACCAGCACTCCTTTGTAAGTGAAGCCCTCGCCTGCAGCTACTGTATTGATTTATCCAGCCCTACTCACACCTATAGGTACTCTCCTCAGATAGTACCCACTCTACTATCCTGACCTCTCTTCCACAGATTCTGTTAACCATGAATGGACAACTTCCTATGGTGTCTCCTGCTAGTCTGGTTGATATGGGCATCCTGAGACAGTATAACAACTGCCTTATGTACACAGACAACCCTCTACTGCTACCACCTAGGAACACAATATGTGAGAGATGCAATTACTTTAATAACCTAGAATCCTTGCTGTCTCAGCCACAAGCCATTACATCTGGCACTGAGAAGGTTGTTTGTACAAACACTATGAACACCACGCCTCTAACACTACTCACATCTGTACAGCACACTATTACATACGCAGGAGTTCTCAACAAAAACATACCTAAACAATAGAGATCTCCAAAGCAAAAACGCATGTGCACATCACAACCCACAGCACCAAGCATCACACATAATGCACACGTCTGTGTCTCACAGCCTCTAAAGTCCAGCCACAAACCCAACATACTAGTCATAGGAGACTCTATCACGAGACACACAGATGTGCCCCTCACCAGGCTAGACAAGGAGAAAGTCAGAGTAAGTTGCTTGTCAGGTGCTAGAATCCGCCATATCTTGCATGCACTCAAGTCTCTTAACCACAGGTATGTTATGACTCTGTCATAGTCCATGTTGGTGTAAATGACTTGAGACATACTTCTCTGGACTATATGAAGACAGACATGATTGAGCTCACTGAATATGTGTCCCAGGCAGGTATGTCCCTAGCCTTAAGCAGCATCCTACCATTACCCAGAATGATTCCTCAGTACAAACTGAAAATGATAGACTTCAAACAGTTGGCTTAGTTTCTGGTGTCATTCCAAGGGAATCCAGTGCCTGACAGCCTAGGAGGACATGATTGACAGACTATGATGCTTTACAGAGATGGCCTTCATCTGTCTCCCCTGGGCTTCAGGCTTCTGGCAAACGTTCTTGCCTCCTTCATAGTGCCTTTCTATGTCCGCAGTCTCAAAGGTAACACCCAAATCTGCTCTGATCTGGTGGTCAATAACACCACATACACAAACACCATAGATATAGCCAACCTGCTGGCAGACAGGTTCAGTGAAAACTTCACCCCCCTGTCCCCCCATCAGTAAACCAGGACATCCCCAGCACCTGCCCCCCTTCCCTCATCACCAGGGATCAGGTCTTTAATGCTCTCTCAATGACAAAAAATACAGTCTCCAAGGGACCCAATAACATCCCTGGCTGTATCCTATATGAACTTAGGCATGAGCTTTCAGCTCCATTAGGCACCCTATTCAACCAAAGCCTGAACACCCGCTTCATCCCAGCTGAATGGAGGACAGCCACTGTCATCCCTCTACACAAAGGTGGAGCATCCACTGGCCCAAGCAGTTATAGGCCCATCAGCCTAACTAGCCTGATCTGCAAGGCCATGGAACACATTATCATGGACCTTATAAACAAGGACATTGGCAATCTCCAAACACTTGACCCCATAAAGTTTGGTTTTGTCAAAGGGAGATCATGCCTGTTAAACTTGGTTGACATCTTCACAACAGTCACCAAAGCCATGGACAAGTGGAACATGGTGCACACCGCCTACCTTGACCTAGCCAAAGCCTTTGACACTATTCCCCACTCGGGCATAATAAAGAAACTCTCCCAGCTAGGCATCAACCCGCATGTTACCAGATGGGTAGCTAACTGAAAGAACCTACTCAGTCAAAATAGAGGAAGCGAAGTCTAGTAGTAGACACGTAACAAGTGGTGTACCCCATGGATTGGTCTTGCGGCCTCTACTGTTTGGGATATACTTTTCTGTGGTACAAGCCAAAACCAGTGGTCTGTGGCTGACCAAGTTTGCAGATGACTGCAAGCTGGGTACTGTCTTAAATTCCCCATAGTGATGTGAACATCCTCCAAGAGGGCCTTATCCAAACTAATGACTGGTGTCAGAAGCATGGCCTCAAACTGAATGCCAAGAAATGCATTATTATCCCCTTTGGGGAAAATGGCATCCTCACTAATTATCACATTAATAACAATGTACTAAGCATGCAATCAGTTGTGAGGGACTTGGGCACCCAGGTTGATAGCAACCTGACTTCTGACCACCACATTGCCTCCATTGTATGGAAGGCTTTCTACATGGCCCACCTCATACATAAGGGAATTTCATCCAGGAACAAGGAGGTTATAACATCCCTGTATTCCTCCCTTATCAGACCCATTATCGAGTACAATGCCCCCTTTGGCATGTACCTTGACTAGCACATGCAGCAGCTGGAGAGACCACAGAGGTTCCTGACCAGGAAAATCCAGAGTCCCAAACACCTATCCTATACAGATAGGCTAAAAGCTCTGTCCCTCTATTCAGTCTCATACAGACTGCTCAGAGGTGACCTGTGTGTAGCATACAAGGCCATCTCAGACCCAGCCTTGATAGAGTTGCTGCATGTCTGTAAGTCAAACTCCACTCACTCAACCCTCACGCAAAGCCTTAACCTGGTCTTTGACATTAATATAACTTGTTGGTGGGATAGATTTGTGTCCCAAAGACTCCCATCTGTGGAATAGACTCCCAATCCATGTCAAGCAGAGTACCTCTCTAGCCCTCTTTAAGAGGAACCTGGACAACTGGATGGGAAACAGAAAATACACCCCTCAGATCCCACCTGTGTCCTTGCTGGACAGGGGAAAGAAGTGCTGACTTTGAGGGAACATGGGACAAATTCTTGGCTAGGCTTATAAGGGCCCCTGGGCCAATAGCCTAGTATCATCCTATGAACCTGTAAACAAATCTTCCTAATGTAAAATAACTGGTTTGGAGCCCAAGTGCTTAAACCAGGACTAAGACACTTTTAGAATAACAGACACACTAAGCCTTCATCAGCAATTCGCAACTCAGAAGGGTGTAAGATACCTCTTCTGCCACAACAGTGTAGACCACAAACCTTCCTATTGTAAGATAATTGGTTTGGAGTCCAAGTGCTTAATTCAGAACTAAGAGGCTTAGAATAAGAATTGTAGTGTAATCAGACTACTAACAAGCAGTAATAAATTTAGCAGAGTAGAGGCAACTGAACACTTCAAGAATATGGAGCAAATAGCTAACTAAAGTAGGAATAAGCATACATACAGTAAAAGCAGCTGAATAAAGTGCATTTTTAGTAGGTGGGCAGTTAGGAAACAGAAAATAATTCAAGTTTAAGAGATGGTAGAGAGCTTCCCAGTTGATTTCTCACTGCTCAGTAGGATGAGCTGATGAGATGAAACTAGGAGGAGTGTCCAAAGTTGATTTGTAATAGAGGGCAGGCAACTCAAACGCCACCAAGTATAAAAGCATAACAACAGTAGGGAGGCTGGGTAGAAAAACTCAAATGCAGACAGAGATCAGCAATTGTCAGGCACAGAACAACAAGTCGCACAGCACAACAGCTAAAAATTAAATATTTGCAGTTAAATGTGAAATGCTATTTCTCAGCGCCTCCTACTAATTAGCTAGATTTTATTCTCTGTCTGCAAAAAAATATTTTCTGAGCCAAGCCAAGTCCTCTTAAAACTCCAAAAAGAACAAACAAATGAAACAAGGCAAAATTGAATATGAGTAAAGATTAAAAATGGAAGTAACCAAACCTTAAATGAATAACTCCAATCCAGGATCACATGCAGAAAGAGATCAGCAATTGTCAGGCACAGAACAGCAAGTCACACAGCACTACAGCTACAAAAAAGTCCTTTCCTGTAGAGCTGAAGTATTTCTTTAGTATATAGATTTTGGTCTGGTTTGCACTCTCCACCTGACCTGAGGACTCTGGATGATGGGACACATGCAGTTTCCTTTGCATTTCCCAAATTTCTATTATCCCACTGATGAAATGTGGTCCCCTTTCAGATTCTACCCTTATTGGTAAAACCCAGTTACTAAACATGTGGTTGATCAGTAGCAATGCAGTAGCATCTGTAGTTTTTCTAGTGGCAGGCAAGCACTCAATCCATTTTGTAAATTTACAAGCAGCAGTTAATAAGTACTAATTGCCTCTAGAAGACTTAATTACTGGACCAATTCAACTATTTTGGAGTTCAGAGTAGGGCATTGTGATTTCTCTTTCTAGAAGGGGTATAATGTGTCTAGGGAATACTGGCTGAAACTTGCAGCATGTTATTCATCCCTGCACATACTTAGTAACATCACTACACAAGGCCAGTAAGCTGCTTTCTTCAGTGTCTCATAAGTTCATCCGCCCCCCCGCCCCCTACCTTGTTGGAAACTGTGAGCTCCCTATGTACATGCTGTTACATGATCCCTCTGTGCCCCAAAGAAAGCTACATGAAGTGTCATCAGTCCTTACTAAGAGAGCATCCGTTAAAAGAAATCCGCTTTTTGATAATACATGGTCTTAAGATCATAGCTGTTTTGCAGATCACTTTCAGCAAGCTTATTCACATTGGGATTCTGAATGAAATGATAAAATTCACTTACAGTCTTGTCTTCCTACTGCATTTTATAGTGACAAGCCTGTTTTGACTTGATAAAAATTCACTAGTGTAATTTGGTTTGTTTGAGTTGCTATGACTCCATCTGTAGCTTTTTCTGCAGCATAAAGCATTTGCATTCAGAAAATAGGAAACATTATACAGGGGATCTAAACTAAAATCAAGCAAATCCATTCTCAAAAGCCTGCAGGTATTCCCTAATAACCATATTATTTATAAATCACAAAACCAACCAAGAAAACTTACAATCCTTTAGCATAACTAAAATAAAATTAAAAAAAAAAACTGTATCCAAAACTTTAGACATATCCCTTACCCACACCCATCCCTGAGAAAACCTTCCTTGCTAAATTCTATAACATTTTGCGACCATATGCACACGTCGAAAGTATCCCTTCACTTTACTAAAGAGAAGTGAAATTCATTCAGCTTTTCCATAATGGATTTCTTGATTCTGTTTCATAACATTGTATAACTTGTAATCGCAGTTAAAAAGTTTATTAAACAGCAGGGCTCTAACAGTTAGTTCCATGTAACCTCTTTTAAGCAGCTCCTTATTGAAATGTTGGCAATCGAAATGTCGAGTGCCAAAAAAATTGAAAAAAGACTGAAAACCTGGAGAAGAAAGAATCTCTAAAATCCTTCTTCTTCTCAAAATTTCCCCTGAACTTATATATGTCAACCCTGGGATCACCATACCTTGGAAAAAAGGGACTATTCCGAGAAATGGCACCTCGGACTTAGTGTATGTTATTCTGTCCTTTCCGGCCATTTAGTCTCTATGTTTCAGGACTCACTGTAGCGGGTCTCAACATTTCAAATGGTTACCCTTTTAAGCTGAAAGAAGTGAAGAAGTAACACCAGCCTGTGGTACAATCACTTATTAACACTGTATTAAAACCAATAAGCAGCTCCCATTGACACCATGAATTGAAATGTACCTAATAGAAATGCTGCTGGCAAGCTTTTCTTTTTCTGACAGCGTCCAAGTATTTGGTTCTTTACTGTTTAGTAATGGTTTCTTCTCTGCATAAGTTTACTACAGAACTCCTGTTCAACATAAGGCAATTAAAACTGTTCCTGAACTTATACCCTTTTCTATGCATCTTCATAATGACAAAAATACTATCTCAAGAAGCTGTGTGCTGCATTTAATATACAATTTACTATATTAACTTCTATGGGTTATACAGCAAAGCAATCTGTACCAACATTTGCTTCTGATTTTTAAAATTCTTTAAAAAAGTCATTCCTTAGTGCAACTGCAGCTCCTCTTGGAAAGTGCATTCTTAAGTACTCCCTCAAACATACCTAGCATGCCATTGTAATAGCTTCCTTTTGGCTACTTTCTCGTCACCCTCTACAAACGCATTCTTTAGATGTTTACAGAACATAACCACATCCTATTTAAGAAGACCTTTTCTCACAGCCACTGACTGATCATTTCCCACAGCTAAAACCCATGCCTTCCACAAGCATGTCTCTACTTACTAACCCATCTTTGACAGGATCTGTTTGTTTCAATTGAACAGCTGTAAATTTCAAAAACAACACATTGGTATTAATAGCATGCACAAGGTTGCACAATTCAAATTCACTGCACTGTCATAATAAGAAGAGCTTACCAATAAAACATATATAAAATATCTTGTGTTTAAATCTCCCCAGTATATATAAAATTGATTTCACCCATTCATTCATCAAAAAATTAGTAAAGGTGGGGTAATCAGTGTCCCCATCAGCACTCCTTTGACCTGGCTAAAAAATGTTTGTTAAACAGGAAAAAAAAAATTACTTACCATACCTCAAGGAGTGCATATAACGTCTTAATTTCTGTATATGTAAATGCAATGAATTGTGTAGAAACATTCATCTCAATCCCTTCATCTTAGAGTTTAACTGAAAAAAGTAGTGACATCGCTATTTGCTAAAAAATCTCATCAACATCATTCAAGTGAACTCAGTCCAGTTTATGAAGAAAGTCCCCCAGGCCCCATGATTCTGTCTTTAATTCTCTAGTAGAAACATTTGGACAAAATGGAGGGTCACTAGAATTTGTATATATTTTTGGAAACTTTAAAAGTAGTGTTATGTGGAAGTATTTAACAGTTTTCTGCAGTTAAAAAGTTAGAGGTGCTAATATCCAATGACTTTCTATATAACAAATCTAGTAAATCAAGATCAGTGCAAGCCAAAGAAATTGTTCTCTCAGTAAATATTTAATGTGATGTACTTTCTGGTGCTGTTACTTGCATCATTTGATGGTCATTCACCTTAAAATTTGTCAAAGTCCTTTGCTTCTATGTATATCAAACACAAAATATGACCTTTTTACTACCTTTTAATTCAGCCAGTTTCAGCAAATCTTCAAATCCCCATGTTCACTTTCCCTGCAATTGCCAAAGATCAATATTCAGATCTTCCTCCTCATGTCACATGCAATGGACATACTAAAAATGTTTAAATAATTTTGATATAGCTGACTTTCCCTTCAAACTTTGTGAAAATAAAATATTCACCATAGTAAATGCATGAACATTAAAAGTGAAACTTAAAATCAACACTTTCCCTTTAAGGACTTTGCATACTTTTAACATTTACTCATTCATTTTCTTAAAACTAACCTTAGTTTTTCATTCTGTCATCTCCAAAACAATCTGCCTTCTCATCAGAATCCTATTAGTGATATCCAGTACAGTGAGTTGAACTGTCCTTTCCTGTATTTCCTCCTTTTCACATAATTTTAATACCACAAACCCTCCTTCTTCAGAAACAGCTGCATTAAATGACATTTTGGCTACAGAATAGTAATTTACGGTTGATGTTCCCTTTTATTATTGTTTTGAAAATCTTTTGACAGTATATTATCCCCTAACTTTACCCCTTTCCTTCACAAGAAATAACATTATCAGATTCAAAGGCTATTTATTCGCTGACCAAGTCATTGCTTACACAAATGGCTGTCATGCAGGCATGCTGGTTTTAAAAAGACATGTTTGTTCAGCACAAGTAAACTATAGGTTCATAGGTTCATAGGTTGGTACTGGGCTATCTGCCCGAAGGCATACATTAGCCCAGCCACGTTGTGTGGTATTCACCGCCCCTTTAGTAGTTCCCTAGACCCTTGTACTAGCAGCTAGTACCCTTGGCACCTATCTAGTAGTGCTGTTGGTGTGATCCCCGGTGTGAACTTTCTGTTACCCATCCACTCATCAAGGTTCCTCTTGAAGAGTGATAGTGAGGGGCTCTGTCTTATGTAGATCGGGACCCTGTTCCATAGTAAGGGAAGTCTCTGTGAAGGGAATCTATCCCTCCAGCATGTTCTAGTCATTGTTGTGTTGAGGTTTATATCCCTAGAGCGTGTAGCTTGAGTAGATTTGGTTTTGCTAAGATGGAGCATGTTCAACAATTCTGGGTTGGACATGGCTCTGTACGTTAGACACAGATCGCCTCTGAGAAAGCGGTATGCAACAGAGAACAGTCTTAGCTTTTTCAATCATGATGCATAGGGCAACTGTTTGAGGCCAGTAATTCTCTTGGTTAGGTACCTCTGTGGTCTCTCCAGTTGCTGGAGATGTCTAGCCAGGTACATTCCAATTGGTGCATTGTACTGAATAATGGGTCTGATGAGGGAAGAGTAGAGGGGCACCATTACATCCTTAGAATTTGATGCGAACCCTTTCATGATCAGATGGGTCACATAGAAGGATTTTCTAACCACTTTGGCAACATGGTTATCAAAGGAAAGCTGACTATCTACTTGGGTCCCTAGATCCCTTATTTCTTCTCCAGATTTCAGGGGATTACCTCTTATGTTGCAGTTTGCGGGTACTCTGTTTTTTCCAAAGGGGATTACTACACATTTTTTTGCATTTAGCTTGAGAACATGGCTTTGACACCATGCATCAGTCTCATTTAGGCCCTTCTGGAGGATCTCCATGTCGGCCAGAGACTCTATTATAGCACCCAGTTTGCAGTCATCCGCAAACTTAGTCAGCCACAGCCCTGTACTTCTGAGAAGTATATGCCAAACAGGAGGGGCCCCAGGACAGAGCCCTGAGGCACACCACTTGGTACTGGTCTGGATTCGGACATAGATCCCGCTACTCTTACTTTATGGGATCTGTCTGAGACCCAGTTTGTGATCCATCTTGTGACGTAAGAGTTTATACACAGTATCTGTACTATTCAAGTTGTTGTTGTTGTTTTTCTTTCAGCTTTTCCCAGTTAGGGGTCGCCACAGCAGAACTCTGGTCCGCTAATGATTGGCAGTAGATTTTTTTTATGGGTGCTGAGGTGCCAGCGCGACGTCCAACTTTCAGTGAAGGCACGCCCATTCTACGCATGTCTTTCAAATGCCACTCAACCGTGGGGAGGACATGCAGACTCCACACAGAAGCCAAGTATCATGACAAAATCTTAGATGCTCAGGGCTGCCACATTAAGAGCACAGTGTCAGATGTCCCACATGCAATAAAAACATCTCTGTCTAAAGCCAAAAATAATAACATCTGGTAAATGTTTGGTGGCATTGGCTTCTGACACATAAAATGACACTTTCACAGTACACTCATCAATAATTCATGTGAAATGACAAAAAGATGGTGACAGTTGATCCAACACCCTGACCCATACAGAAAATGAGAAAAGGTAGGGGGTTAATGATTATGATGACACACCCACAACACCAGTTCTGTCATCTCAGTCAGCATAACACATTATCAAAATTCACTCTTCATTTAAATTATAATTACAGCATGATGTAAGAAAGATTGCATCAAAGCAATTAAAAAGTTCATAGTCAGCTTCTGCTGTAACATTCTGTGTGTACTTCCTAAAATATTTCATCAGCAAGTGTGTTTTAAAGTTTTGAAAGAATTTTCAAAAACAAGCTCTTTGCCACCTCAGTTCAGCTGCAGTCCCTCTGATATTAAAATATGACTCATATACTTCAGACTTATCACTCTAACAGAAGAAGCATTAATGAAAAACCCACAATAGTATGAACTGTGACTCACTAGAAATCTCACTAAAATAAAATATGTGCTCTTAGCAATGAATAAAATATTATCACCACATGAAATCATTACCAGTATTTGGTTACCTGGTCTGACCTCAGTCTCTCTTCCAACATGCATCACCACAAATTAGTATATTATTTCCAAGCACACCTATATCACTTCTGCTTCAAGGAACCTCAGCTCTCCCAAGCAGTCAAGTAATACTTGAAAATCTACCTTAGCATAATACCATCTCTTCTTTCAATCTTATCTAGAAATGTGAAAAATTACAAATGTATCAGCAATGTCGATCCTTATGAGATGATGATGATGATGGCGCTCTCACAGCATCAGTTCTTTCTCAGGTGGCATAAATCATTATCAAAGTTCACCCTTCATCACTCTCTTACTACATAAGGCAAAAATCCTTCTAGATCCTTCTCTGGTCCTAAAGTAATTGGCTATAATCAAGCTCAAACTGCTGCACCTAAATTACTCCCCATTCCTTGCAAATATCCTTAAACCCAGACAAACTGCAGGGCATCCTTGCTGTTTGACTTACTCTCAGTTAACCCATATTACGTCCCGTCACCAGTTAACCTATCACTTCAAGTGCCTTCTCAGTTATAAGACTGAAATGTGGGAGTCCCACCTAGTCTATATTTCAAACATGTTTGTGTAAATAACATTTTAAATACTCCATGAAAACTCAATGCACTTGCTTCAGTACACATATATGCTAAAGTGATTAACCAGCCATTTAAGTTATTAAAATTGACCTAGTTTGTATTCAGAGAAAAGTGAGCAGGAAATCAATGTAATGGTGGTGCATTTTTACAAATGATTAGTTGTGTATTCCTGCCTGTAGTGTGGACAGCCGTGCAACACAACACAAGTCTTCTTAACCCAAGTCAGACTGCGACATTACAGTCTACCAGTATTAGCACTTGCCTTTAATTGGTGAAAATAAAATGTTTTGATTCTGTTATATTTGTAACTGCACCAGTGAATATGTTTGTGCTGTTTTTCTTCATCATATGTATCATCTCAGATAAAAATGAGCCCTGGTGGCCTAGTCCACCTATTTAATAAATAAATAAATAAAATAACTCACAGCAAGAAGACATCTCTCAGATGTCTCCATTTCTAAGTATTTCCAAATGTTTCTACTTGCTCTTGTGATCATCTGAATATACTTTACTGGAGTTCATTATTACCCATCTTCCATTCTCATCTCACAGACTGTCAACATGTACTCGTTCAAATCCTGAATTAACACAAGTCATGCTGCTTTCATTAATTATTTCCTTTCAAATACTCACTCAAATAGCTCTGTTCTATTTGATTGAGACTTTTCCCAGCTGTAGTAAGAACCACATGTCATTAATGCCTTACAGCAAATAACTGTCCAGTAAGGAATAAACCTTGCCTTTGAACTACCAGATCTAGGATAAACTTAATTTTACCAATGCCCCACTACACCTAACTTTTTTCCAGAACAAGACAACAGGACATTTTAATATCGGAAGCATATAAAATATACCAGAAGAACCTTTCTTCTGGAATATAAATAAATATTGATAGAATGTTACAGTCAGTTAAATGTCTGTTGGTATAAAATAGTTTCACTCCGTGTCACATCACATGACCTATTATGCTAACTGCTTGTCATATCTTATTGTTTAAATAGTATTAAACAGTATTAATACAACACTGCTTCTCCACTCCTACATCTCATGTTAAATAGCTCTGTAGCAAACAAAGCAGCACATTCTCTAGTATTGGAAGTAATTTATAAATCACCATTTCAACTATGTCAGTGAAGAGATGAATATGTGCCAGGTATTCCATGACCCAGAACTGTGCATTCTATTTCCTGCCTCGGCCTGTATGAAACTGTGTTTATAAGTATTGTGGTGGAAAAGTACTCTGCATTATTTATCTAAAATGTTAACCTGTAAAACACACATTGCATACTGAAGCAATATATCTATTTTTTCGTTTAGGTTTATACAGTATCAAGTAGTTTTGGTGTATGATATCCTGTATTCTGCAACAGACAAACTATGCAGAGTATATACAATACACTTGCTGTGTGACATAGTTTCTTATGCAGGACATATGGAAGGATATGTTGGCATGCATAACTATTTTAAATATTTTTTTATGCAAAAGGGAGTAGCTACTTAAGCTGATTGCTGGATATTGTGAGTGAAGAATTGATTATTGCATATCCATACCCTCATCCAGTCATGTGTATACCTAAAGCAGCTAAAAATTGTGGAAAGGGAGACAATTAGCATGAAACTTTCCAGAAGCACTGCTATTTCAAAATGAACCGCTACTGATGTAATCACACACACTTTGCTTGTATTGTCATTTATTTGATAACATATAACTTCTTATTAGGAGGTACATTTTGATAACATATAACTTTTTATTAGGAGGTACATTTGCAAAATATGCTTTTTTGCTGATATTCCTTGCAATTGACGTATATTTAAAGCCACACCTGAATATCTATCTCCACATCCACTCCCTAAGCCCCTTGTCTTTCTTTCCTTTTTACCTCCCGATGACCATAATGATTTTTTATTAATATATAAGCTTTAACCTTGAAGGCCCATGTGATTTGAAGATTAAAATAGTAACCTTGAAATGTATTGTGCTTTATAGATTAGAAGAATCATTTGTGTAAATGCAAAGCATTCTACGTTATTAGAACTTTCAATAAATTATGAGGACTGCACAAGAGCTTGAATAGCCCCTCCCCAACCCCCACAAGACGCCTCTATTTTGTCAAATGATTAATGGCCTGGCTTGTAAGATTCAGGCGCAGACATGCTCTTGCTTATCTAAATAAGCCCTTAGGTTCTGTGATTGTGAACTTTTTTGTATGTGTGTGGGTGGGCAGGGGTCATTAAATAGAGTACTAAATCAAGTCTCTAGCAAAGAACAAGATGAGGATATCTTCATGTTAAGTCACCTCGACTACTTATAAACAATGTCATGCTGCAGACAGCTGTATACAGACTGCAAGGTGACTTTTGCTGTCATAACTTCCATCTCAGTACCTGGGTCCCAGTATGTCATTCTCTAAGCATATGAAAATATAGACAGCAGCTTTAGTACAGAGAGGACACTGGAGGTGGGGGCAGGTCGCACGTTTGCATGCTGGATGACGAAGATGAAGCAATATAGTGATTACTGTTTAACATTTCCAACATTTTCACTTCTCACTAACCAGATCCATGTCCCAACAAGACAGAAACTTTTAAGCACAGCAGAATTGTTCTCAGTGTTTATCTCATTTGAAGCAAGACTGTAGCCACTTTGCCATTTCCATCCTAGAGCAAGCACAGAAACATGCTTTTGCTTGTTCAACCAGTAACCTAGTTCTAGTCTGCTGATTCCAAATTGGATTGCTCACTTCTGCTTATTAAATTCCACTGTGCCAACCAGACCTGCATAACTAGTTAATGACCTATCACCTAAAGAAGAAAAATCTGGAAAGCATAATAATTAGCCATGCTTTCAGTCAGACTCAGTCAAATGTAAACACTTCATGTAAGCAGAACAAGACATTTGGTCTGCCTAGTGTTTTTTCATCATCCACCTTGTACTTGCTTTTTCCTCACTTGCACACCCCTTCTCATCATATCCCATTCCCCCTAGGAAATAGTAGTCCCCTATTCTATACTGCCTATTCTTGGAGCTCATTTTGCCAGTCTTGTACTTCTGTGAAGTAATACCTTGTCATGTCTGAGATAAAATTCACTGTTCTTAGCTTGCCTACCCTGTTACTACTTTGAACACCCAAATCATATTCTGCCCTATCTTTCTGGTTTCCTAACACTACAATCTCAAATGTAGAATCTTTCTTTATGTGTTACAGTCTACTAACCACACAATAAAGTAAATAAAAACTTGGCAAACACAGTAAAATAAAGATCCAGGCCACCAAATGGAGACAAATCCTTTTAATACCACAAAGATTAGTGCTTTTGTCTTGTAGCAAGACTTCTTCAGATAACACAAAATGTACTTCACATTACTTATAAAACCCTTTCAATTAAACACAATTAAAATTTAAAGGCACATGAATCTGATACACAATTTAAAACTAAAAATATGTATACAGTCTACTAATCAGCCAAATAGCCTTTTTCTGGACTTACTCAATTAGGATAGTGTCCCTTTCTGTCTGTATGACTTTCAGAGGACACAGAACTCAAGCTGGGATCTTACCATTGTCTCATATTTCTTACATTTTCATGACTTAAAGATCTACTTTTTTTATTTGCCGGTATCCTGCAACTCATTTTGTTCAACTCACAGCAGTCACTCCATTTGATGACCATAAGAATTTATTAAAGAAAACAGTTATGAATGTGTCTTTACAAGAAGGCAGAAATTCTTGCAGAATTTGTGTGCCCTGCCATCACACCTCTAAGCTGTATATATCCTGTCTACAAAGTTGCAAAATGACTTTTTTGTTTTGCTCAGCTCCACCCCACCTTTGACCATCATACCTCTCTCTGACCACCCTGATGGCCCTTTTGCTCTTCCTGGGATGAGAGCTCTACAGACCATTAGTTCTCTTGGCATTGAGGGTGATGCTAGCTGGGAGTGGTGACATCATCTACACATGGCATAATGTTTTTTTCTTTAGACCCAAATAACTAGTCAGATGTGGGTCACCTCAGTCATAGTCAGAGCTTTGTCCTTCTGTGCTGCCAGAAAAGCTGAAGGCTGCTCAATCATAAAGAAAAGAGAAATACCATTTCCCTCTTTTCTGCATGCTGGAGGAATGTCAAATGAACTTTATTTAGAAATAAAGAGTATTGGGGAAGACCCCTAAATTGGGGTTGCAGATGCAACTGCAAAAGAGTAATTTCTACAGTGCTTTCATTTTATTTATGCCACAGAGATATAACTGGAAGTCTGAGACTGAATAACATTACAACTGGGTCAAGAATTTGGGGATTGGAATTTAAATATATTCCCCTATTTCATTGTGCATTTAAACTGGCATTATCAAAGCCTTCTTTCTGCATTCTAAATTGAGTTAACAGTGAGAAAAAATGTATTCAGATGTATAATAGATTGAAAACACTATGTCTCAATATCTAATGGCTTCTTATGCAGATGCCTCTATCAGTGTACTTTGCTGCTTGTGTGATTGCAACTGGTTGCAGATAGCAATAAAATATTAATGTAATATATTGTGAATTAGGTACTACAGTCTCTGTGACTAGTGTTCCTGATCATAACTGGCAGACACGGTTGTCAAGCTCACCCCTTCTTGTTGCATTAGTTTCACTTCTAGCTATCTTTGTGTATCTCAGGGACTGGTGCTTGATTGTGTCTGAGGAGGCCTGTGTTTGGGTAGTAGACCCATGGCATGCTTGGGTTCTTGTAGGGTTAGAGTGGAATGAGTGTGTCAAATGCTAGTTCAGGCATCCCAGGGATAATGGGTGGTCCTGCCTAGATATGGTCTCATTGAAGGCTGGGGGAAGGGGGTTCTTGCTTTGCCAAACAAAAAATATAGGGAAATAAAGGTGGGTAGTCTGCTGTGGGGGATTATACATATGCCATCACACATTTAAGGCTGATATGTATCCAGGACTAAATGACACTGTTAGTATTAAACCTGTCCTGAAGAAGAGGACTTTGTTTAATAGATAAGTAATTATACTTTATTGTTTGATTAGGCTGCAATTATTTAATGATTTTACTGCGGTATATAAGAGGTGACTGATTTTATTGTAGTGTTTTAAGCACTGATGAAAAGTTGTCTGGAAAGCTTTGTGAATTAATATTATACACAATAATTTACACAGTCTTCTAGTCATTCATTTCCATTATCTTGTTCTATTATGGATTTTCTTTGGAATGTTTGCTCCTGGGGACTGGTTTTGTTTATTCATCACATACATACCTTCATATTGATCTTATTACTTGGGATCATAGGAGTTACAAGGCAAGTTAGCTGCGAGGCCCTTTCCTCCCAGACAGCACCCACCTTTAGGCCTTGCCTCTTTTTTCAAGGCAGGTTAGGACAGTTGTACCACGGGTACATTTATGAATATTCATCCATTTGTCCATCTCCTTTGTAAAGGCAGACAGTTGTCAAACTGATTAACTTGAAGAGGATGTTTGTTCCAGAGAAGGATAGTTGCTGTATGACAAATCTATCCACCCTCCTTATCTTCCTTATGTGTTGGAATAAATTCAGATTTCTGGCTCTGGGGTTAGCCTGACTGTTTCATCTATGGAGGTATAAGATTTCTTGAACTACTGGACTCATTACAGCCCTATACACAAGGAGTCTTTCTGAAACTTAGTATAGAGATAAAGCCTCCAGTCTTTCTTGGCAGTTAAGATAATTTAATCCCAAGATCTTTTTAGTTACAAACGTCTGGGGTATTTCCTGTTGCTTGATATACTTAGTAAGGTATATCCGAAATGGGTCATTGTTCTTGATGTGCTAAGTGCAGAGTACAAGGAGGTCAGGATTTCTTTTGATCTGGAACAAAAGCCTTTTGCTATGAGCAATTCAAGATGAAAGGATTACCTAACATCAGTTGCAATATGATCCTCAAACATGAGGGAGTTGTCCACCCAAGTACCCAGGTACCTCACTACTTTTTCATTTTGAAGTAGTGTATCATAACTGGGACTAGAAAAGCTTTACCAAATGCTACAAAGGTGCACTTTTTGGTGTTGACCTTGATCCCATTTTTATATACCAGCTATTGACAAGTATAAGCTGCTGCTGAAGTGCCTGCATGTCACTGGGGAACTTGGCAACTTCCAGCTTACAGTCACCTGCAACATTTTTTAACCAGATATTTTCATTTGATAACTGGAGATCTGAGAAGTAGATATCAAATAGCAGAGGTCCCAACACAGATCTCTAAGGAGCTTCACTGGTCACTTCCATGCTCTCAAAGGAAGCACCCACTACTTTTACTGTGTGAGTCCTGTTTCTAAGCCAGATAGCTATCCATTTAACCACACATGGGTCAATTTGGAGTTCCCTCACCTTGTTTATTATATTTGCATGTGGTACAGTATCAAATATCTTGACAAAGTTAAGGTACACTGTATGGGCAGCTTGTCAACAGTCAACAGTCTGAATAACCCTCAAAAATAATTTATTTATTATTTATTTATTTATTGTGTGTGTGCCTTCTGTAGAAAGTTGGGTTCCGGGCTGGCAACTCGACACCTTAAAAAACTCCACTGCCAATTATGAATGGACAGGTGATCCACTGTGGCGACCCCTAACCGGGAAAAGCCAAAAGAAGAAGAAGATTGTCATTTGTTTACCAGGAAAGTCCACTGGGCTTAAGTAAGCCCATTTTCAGTGGAGGCCTGGGGAGAAAAGCTCCGAGGTAACAATAAGATTTACATGACGTTTCAGAAAAGTTTAAATAAAAAATTCAAAAGATCAAGCAAATTACAAAAAAGAAACTACCAAAAAAATGTATGCAAAATTATAGAAAACAACTAAAGCTGATATAACATTATACTAACAGCAAAGTGAAACATATTCATAGTATGGACAATAATAACATGACACAATACTAGGCAAGAGAAAATAGTTGAACATTATACTGTTATGAGCAACAAGGAATGCATATAAATCCAGGTGTTACATATAATAAGCAATAAAACATATATATATATATATATATATATATATATATATATATATATATATATATATATATATATACAGAGAGAGAGAGAAAGGCATACAAGGAATACTTTGTAATATATGGAGGAGAAGGAAGGCGGAAAGAAAAGAGGAAAACAGGAAGAAAAGAGAAAGGGGAGGGGATAGTAAGTAGTATGGACAATAAAAAAGAAAAAGATATGGAGAAGGAAGAAGAATGAGGTAGAAGGAAAGAGAAAGGAAGGACATAAAAGGGAGAACATGGTTGGGGAATTAAGAGAAAGCAAGAGAAGGAATTAAGTAGTTAAAAGTTTGTTAGGAATTATCAAGAGAACAAAATGTAGGAGCAGGAACTATATAAAAACAGATTTAGGTTCAGTTGGCAGATTAAGTGATGGGAGAAGAAGGAATTGAACAGTTACATGTCTATTTGGACAAGAGATGATTATACAGTGCAGTTTTTTAAGTTAAAAGGGCTTTGTTGTATGCAGATAGATGTAGGTAGTTTATTCCATATTCTGGACATGTTCAAAGAGTATAATAAGTGACCTGCAGGTAGTTTGGGTTTATGAATTTGAAGAAGATGTTGGTGTTCAGATTGTAGAGGCATAATGAGCTTGTAAAGTGTGAGTAGAAAGGTAAGGGCAGGGCAGTCTTATGGTTTTATGAATGAATTTATGTATAGTTGTGAGATGAAGGAATAATAGGTAGTGGGGGAATTCAAGCCACTGTCACTTTTAGGGCAACACAGTGATGAGTAGAATGGCGACTGTTTGTAGCAAATTTAGCAATCTTGTAGCATGTTTCTAATTTTGTTTTCAAGGAGGACTGCAGTTTGGTTAGTAAGGGTGCACCATAGATTTCTGAGGGTAACAGGTAAGATAGTGCTAATAGTTGTTTAGTCAGGAAAGAGAGGAACTTATTGCGTCTATAGAGTAATCTGAGATTTTTGTGGGTCTTACTAATATTATTTTGAATGTGCAGATCAGATTTAAGGTTTTCATCGATTATTACTCCTAACAATTTAGTGTGGGTTACTAGTTCAATTTTGGTAGAGTTAAGAGAGAAACTATTGAGGTCAGCTTTATTGATAGGTATGTTTCTCTTGGGAGTGAAGATCATAAGTTTAAAGGTGATTTTTGTGAAGCCAAGTTTCCACAGTGGAAAATGCTGCTTGGGTGGTTTGCTGTAATATATTTGTGTTGGGAGCAGAGCAGACTATAGTGGAGTTATCTTTATTTATTTATTTACATTTGTTCCCCCCCCCCACTCCCCCACCCCCACTTTCCTAATTTGGCACCACATAAACAGTCTGAAGCCCCTTATCCACAGGTAAATACGGAACAAGTCCAACTTCAATCCCAACTCCTTCATCTCCTCCCTGCAAAAAATTAACTGGTCACCAATAAAATACCTCAACCTAGATGAGGCTGTCCACTTCTTCAACAGTACCTTCCACTCCATCCTAAACACCCATGCTCCTGTCAGAAATGCCAAAGTCAGATCCAGGCATGCCCCATGGTTACAAAATACCACCAGAACCCTAATGAAATCCAGAGATAAGACCTGGGAGCACTGGCAATTAACAAAAAAATAACTCAGATAGGCAAAAATTCCTTGAACTGTGCAATAAAACCAAAAAGCGTATAAAATTAGACAAATCCCTCTACTATAAATCCACCCTAAACTCTACCAACCACAACCCTAAGCAATTCTGCTCCACTATTAACACTATCCTCTACCCAGGGAAGGTTGATACCCCCCAGCCGTCCATTACCCCCTCCTCCAGCAGTATTGCTGAATCCTTCAACAAACATTTCACTGAAACTATAACATCTCTAAACAAACAACACTTCCCTACAACAGCCCCACAACTCCTAACCCTAACCCCTCCACTCCTCTTTTCTCCTTCACCTCAGTACCTACCTCCAACATAAAAAGACTATTGTCAAAACCTAAACCCAACAAACTCGCAGCTGACAACCTCCCCTCTGAATACTTGAAAATTGCAGCTGATACACTAGCTTACCCAATTTCAATTCTAATCAACCATTCCATAACAGAAGGCTATGTTCCCTCAATATGGAAAATATCTCATATCATTCCCCTCCACAAAGGCACTCCCTCCACCGACCTCTCCAGTTACTGACCCATTGCTATCCTCTCCCCTCTTTCCAAGATACTTGAAAAATGTATCAACACCCAGGTCTCCAACTACCTCCTAGCTAATAATCTCCTCTCCAAAACCCAACATGGTTTCAGGCCATATCAATGCACTACCTCCGCTCTGCTCTCCTTCACCAACACTATACTTCATCACAAAAAATTGCCTCTTCTCTGCTGCCATATTCCTAGATCTCTCAAAGGACTTTGACATGGTATCTCATGAGCTACTGATCTCTACTCTCCCCAAACTTTCCTTCTCACAATCAGCCTGCAACTGGTTCCACAGCTATCTATATGAATGCCAGCAATCAGTATTCTGGGATGATAACATATCACCTTGCCTCCCAGTTAGTCTTGGAGTTCTCCAAGGGTCTATCCTTGGCCCTCTGCTATTCTCACTTTTCACTAACAACCTACATACTGCCAACACACAAGCATCTCTTATACAGTACGCAGATGACTCTGCTCTCATCTGCTCTGCCCCCGCTCTACCAGAACTATAACAAATCACACAGGAATCATTCTCTTCTGTAGAAAGCTGGCTATCCAATGCTCAGCTCCTACTCAATCCAAGTAAGACAAAACCTCTCCTGTTCCAACCTTCCAAAGCCATCCAAAACACCCCCCATTTCAACATTCTTGCCAAAAACAATACCATCATCAGAACACGCAAAATTACTCGGTGTGGAAATAGACAACAAACTTAGATTTGACACCCACATATCTTTCACAATAAAAAAATTCACAAGAAATGTGGTGCATTATATCAAAGCCACCAATTCCTACCCAAGATGGCTAGAATCTCCATAGCCAATTACCAGCTAATCTCCACCCTACCCAATGCATCCCCCATACTTACCAACCTTAAACAGACAGACCTACACAAGCTGGATGCTTGTTACAACAAAATATCTGAATTTGCCACTGGAAACTCCTACCGCAGCCATCATGGTATCTCCCTTAAAGAACTAAACTGGCTAGAACTCCCACAACTCCTTCACTTTAATCAACTCACCCTTGCTCATAAACTTATTACCCACCCCCTTAACATCCCTTCCCTTCAAACCCTTCTCCAACCCTATCACCCCACTAGGCCCCTAAGATCAAGCAACAAAAATCAACTCACTGTTATCAAACCCAAAAACTCAGCAGGAAAAGCCATATTTTCATGTACCATATCTAAATTTTGGAACAGTCTTCCACCCTCTATAATTACTCTACCTTCCAGTAGCCTTTTCAAGACTGCACTCAAATTCCACTTAAATTTGCACTGGCTTTGTCTTTGTTCTAATCCAGACTAACACCCCCCCTTACCCCCCACCTAGACTCTTAACCCAACTATACTACCGCCACTACTAACCACAGTCAGAAATAGCTAGTTGTCTTTACATACTTTAACATCTTGTCTGACAACTTTGTTACTAATATTATAAATGACAAGAAACTATCTTAACTTGCACCATTTACTGTATATACTGCTGATAATCAACATCTTGTTATTGTATTAAAGCCAACAACCTGTAATGTTGCTTACTATTGCTGCAACTTTGTATCTCTATTTATCATGCACAATGATATGGAGCTTTTCTCCCCGGGCATCCTCTGAAAAAGGACCTGCGTCCAGTCGGAATTTCCCAGTAAACAAATGTAAATAAATAATCTGCATACTGGACTAAGGAGTCCCGCAGGATAGCTTGGTGGAGATTGTTGATAAAAATGTTAAACAAAAGATGGCCTAAAATTGAGCCTTGGGGTACACTTATAGGGTTGTGAAGGTAAAGGGAAATGGAATTCTACCATTTAGCAGCATGCTGTCTATTGGATAGATAGCTTTTGAACCAATTAAGTGACTGGGGAACTAGTCCTATACTGGAGAGCTGGTGGAGGATAGAATGAGAGATGGTATTGAATGCTTTCAAAGGAAATTCACAAGATTCATTAAGCAGGATCTACCAACGACAAAGTCAAATTGCTGGGGGCAGAGTCTGATATGATTTTTGATCTCATAGTTTATTAGGTCAGTTGTGGTGCATTACATATCTTTTCATATAAGATTTTTTAGGCATATACATCTGTAATTCCTAGTGTCAGAAGTGGGGTAACCACTGTGGAGTGGCGTCACAACATCTGTGTACCCCTCCCATGGTACAAAGCCAGTTGCAAGGCACAGATTGAAGAGGTTGAGGAGTGAGTCTGCCAGTGCTTGTTTATTGCTATTAAGTAAGCAACCACGTATGTTGTCAGTCATCTCGGATGAAGCATTCTTCATTTTGGAGAGTACCTTCAGTAACTGTTCATTCATCATAGTTGGTGGCTTGATTCCATCAAGGGTATGTGGGCTTGGAATAGATGCATCTGTGGGGGAAGTTGGCACTAAATTTATTTGTCTGTATGTTGACAATATTCACTGGACAGAAGAGGGCAGTGCCATTATGTATAAGCTCTAAGCAATTGTGTCTGTTACTTCTGACATACTTAAGGAGGGATTTGTAGTTGTCTTTTGTTTGTGTAGCTAGTCTGCATTCATGGGATCCCTTTATTTTACAGATGTCCTTTTTTAGTTTCTTATCTGTTTGATGTTCTACTATATAGGTTTAGGAGTTTCTTCCTTTTATTAAATAGTTTATTAATGTTTGAGGACCACTACGCTGGTTTGCTTTCAAACCTTCTTATTAAATTTGATCTAGCTGGTAATACAAATTTAATACATTTGTCCAGATGCAAGTGTCTGCATAAATCTTTGCAATATCAGCATAATAAGTAATACCATTATACTCAAATTTGGAGACGCAATCATAGAACTGCAGGAGATGTATGTTTCATATCCTTGAATTCTGTGATATTTCCTCCTGATGGTTTAGAGATTTTGATGGAGAAGGTTACTAGTTTGTGGTCTGATTGAATAAATGAGGGAGAACTTGGGGATAGTAAATATAGCTGGTAAGTTGGTTATGACCACATCACGGATATTCTGTTCTCTAGAGTGTTCGTTAACAATCTGATCTGGGGAGTTATTGTTTATAAAATCTAAGATTTTTTTGTGCATAATTTATGATGGTTGTGTAGATCCCCAGTTAGTCACTGGGTAGTTAAAATCAACAAGGATAACAACATTCCTACTTATGGGAAGTTCATGAAGAATAGCTAGGAATGTTGTGTGATTTTTCTAAATATATAAAGGGAGTCCTATAGCATGCTATGTTCTGATAAACTGATCTTATTTAACAAAGTTTGAATCTCTATAAGTTCCACTTGTGGGTCTCTAGGTATCCGTCTTGATCTAATGTCATCTCTACATCTGTTGGAAACTGTGGTGGCATACCCATATTTGTTTAAGGTGTGGGAAGCACAAAACCCAGGTATTGAGTAAGTGCTCTTTGGTCACTTAAATCAGGTTTCTGTAACAACACATATGTGGATATGGTCCAATACAAGAGGGTTTCAAGATCTGATAGTTTGTTGTTTAGACTTCTAACATTAAATAGCAGCAGCTTTGACTGGTTGATTTGTTTTGCAAGTTTAGGTTGTTATGTCCATCTGCTAGATTCTGCCTAAAAACGCATAATGGGAGCAGCAAAATTTTTTGCCAGCATGCAGAAGCCTTGTAATGAGAGGTACAAACTGTCCTTGACAAAGGAAGTCCGGTTATCAAGCATTTTGTTCCATGCACTGTAGATGTCATGCAGAGGGGGCATGGTTATAGAACAAAGGGGGGGAAAAAAACTTCCTTACTGACAAGTGTGGTTCCAACCAGGATGTTTTCATTGCTTGCCAATGTTACTTGGAGATTGCTTAGGGAATTGTGACAGAAACAGAGCAGATGATGGATGGTAGAACTCCAGTTAAAAAAAAAAATAGAAAGTCCTAGCTTTACCACCTCCCTAATTCATTATCATTAGCTGGCTTCTGATTGTTGTAATCCAAGTAAAATAGTGGGCTAATGAACTTCACTTTTGCAAAGGAGTTTTTGTCCAGAAGAGGCTTCATCTTGAAGGTGACAATTTTCAACAATTTTCAGCAACAGTAAGCCCATTAGAGCCATAAAATGAACAAACATGATACTGGATGGCAAGCACACTCCCATGCACCCATCTGACAACTACTGTTTTCCTCTGCCATGCATGTATGTTACAGCTATCTATTACTCCCATAGTCATTTCCAAGGAAGCTATAATATGTTGCAGAGATCACAGGTCTGCTTCAGGAGAGAAGGAGTACTCAGTGCTTGGCCATTAGTGCCACAGCTGTCCCTGTCAGACTGATCACATTCCCAAATTCTTACCTTCATCAACATCAGAAGATTGACTGGACTGAGTAACTGGCAAGTATGCAAATGCCTTCTTGGAAAATCTAGCTTTATTTTGTTTGTTAATTTACAGAGGTATAAAATCTCAGGGTTCAAAATGTAGAAATTAAGAGGAAAGGACAAAAGGGCAGTGGACACAACCCAGCTAGATTTTGGCAGTCTTTTGGTACAATACAATATAAGACATTAATAAACAAGGCAACCTGGAGTAGTTTGCAGACCAATATTCTGAATGAAATTGTGGTTCAATCACTGAAGACAGAACATAATATTAATTTGGGTCTATGCATAGAATAGAAGGTGGCTAATGGATTAGTGTGTGGTTCAGTACTAAACCAATTCCTATGTAATGTCATCATATCTATTTATTTGTTTGTTTGTTCTAGCTTATCTTGTCAGTGTAGTGCATCTCTAAGGACCTTTTGAAAGTAGATATGCTACCTGCATGTTCTATGATTGACAGCAGGTTATTCTATGTGGTTCTCATCATATTTTCTGAGTAGAGCATTACTGAATTAATCCTATCTTTATCGTTTCTTAATGCGCAGACTGTCACTTAAATAGTGATTTCTAATGAGGTGATACCATTCAACAAATGTTAAGTAAGGTAGAGAATTTTTAGGGTGGTGGGATTTTCAGCCATTTAGTTAGCCAGACATAATTAAGTTATCTTTAAATCAAGACTACTTGAGGGATTGTAACAAGTCTCAGTGATTTGATTTAGGTGCTGAACCTAGGAAGAACTTTGTCAGTGTACAATATATTTACTTTAACTTAATTAAGTAACTTGTTGTTGAACCTGTATATATAATGGAGCCATAAAATAGTATTGAATAGACTAGAAATTATACTAGTTTAAGTTTTTAGGTGTAAATAAATTATAGTAAAGGACTATTTCAGTATATAGTGTATGCCTAGCAATTGGTTGCATTTTCATTGTAATATAGACTGTTTTCAAAAGAGAGTGCAGCATCATGAAGTAGGTATTTTATACTATTAGAGAAAGGTATGGTATCACCAGTGCAGGTTATAATCCATAATGTGAGAGATTTGGAGAAGGTATAATGACTGGTGCACAACATGACAGTCAATATGGGGGAGTTGTGGAAGGTATAATGACCGCTGCATAACAGGACAGATAATATGAGGAAGTTGTGTAAAGTATAATGACTGGTGCACAGCAGGACAGTTAATATAGAGGAGTTGTGGAAGGTATAATGACTGGTGCACAACATGACAGTCAATATGGGGGAGTTGTGGAAGGTATAATGATCGCTGCATAACAGGACAGATAATATGGGGAAGTTGTGTAAAGTATAATGACTGGTGCACAACAGGACAGTTAATATAGAGGAGTTGTGGAAGGTATAATGACTGGTGCACAACAGGACAGCTAATATGGGGAAGTTGTTGAAGGTATAATGACTGGTACACAATGGGACAGTTAATATGGGGGAGTTGTGGAAGCTATAATGACTGGTACCGAACAGGACAGTAAATATGGGGGTGTTGTGGAAGGTATAATGACTGGTGCCCAACAGGGCAGTTAATATGGGGGAGTTGGGGAAGGTAGTGACTGGTTCAGAACAGAACAGCTAATATGGGGGAGTTAGGAGAAGGTATAATGACTGGTACACAACAGGACAGTTAATATGGGGAGTTGTGGAAGGTATAATGACCGTTGCACAACAGGACAGATAATATGGGGGAGTTGTGGAAAGTATAATGACTGGTGCACAACATGACAGTTAATATGGAAGAGTTGTGGAAGGTATAATGACTGGTGCACAACAGGACAGTTAATATGGGGGAGTTGTTGAAGGTATAATGACTGGTACACAACGGGACAGTTAATATGGGGGAGTTCTGGAAGCTATAATGACTGGTACCCAACAGGACAGTTAATATGAGGGAGTTGTAGAAGGTATAATGACTGGTGCACAACAGGACAGTTAATATAAGGAAGTTGTGGAAGGTATAATGACAAGTGCACAACAGGACAGTTAATACGGGGGAGTTGTGGAAGGTACTAACTGGTTCAGAGCAGGACAGCAACTCGTGATTGTATTCAGGTTAAGTGCGATCGCTAAGCCTTTTTTTTTTGAGAACTGAGAAAGCTGCCTGTACTATGTTTTCTTTTAGCTCATCGACGGTAGATAGCAGAGCAGAGAAAAAAATAGTGACTTTGGTGTACTGGATTGTACACACAGTGTTCAGGGAGTGTGTTACTGGAAAGGTTAACTATCAAAGGGCCAAATATGGATTCTTCTGTTATACATTTGTTGCTAGTGTACTCTGTGGAAAGTTCCTTATTTCACCTCATTTTTGAATTTTCTGTTTGACAAATTAACTATGGAACCATTCGATGATTTAGACATGTATGCATAATGTGGTAACCATATCTGTGAGCCCTAAATGGCTGACAGTATGAAGAGTCCATGGGCTACTTCACCTCTTTTAAGATGTTCCCACACAGTTTCTGTGAGGGTTGAAAAAAGATGAATTATCTGAAACACTTTAGGGAAACCATGTAAGGAATTTTTTAGGTTCTTATAATTCCTCTATATTTGCAGCAAGTTACTGATTAGCTAGACATTCTAAGGTCTTGGCAACGTTATTTAAAATGACAGTAGATCGGAAGCCTTTTGAGGCAGCTCAGGTGCTTCCATTGTGAAAAGGGATAATATGTGGCTCCTTTCCTGAAGCACATATGATGTCGTCACTAATGTTTCCATTAATTCGAAGAGTTAATGGAATAGCAAGTGAATGTGCTGTGAGTGTTATGAAATTTAGGGTAGGCTATCAGATCTAATCAATACAGAATATTTATTGTTTTTAGGTATTTTTTATGATAAAAATGCTTGCTTCCCAAAGTTGTAATTATTTATCTTGTATGTTTTGAGTATGAAAGCTGGAAATAGGATTACCTGAAGCAGTTGGGATAACATTTTCAAAATAATTATGCAATAATTCAGTTGTTTCTACAATGTCAAGTGATGGAGATACACTAAAGTTATTACCAGGACAGAAGAGATTACTGACAACTTTTTTTTTCAGAAAAGTTTTTGCGATTTTGCTAGTATTGAATTCTACTCAAAGTAGCCATCACTGCATTTTTTACATGATGCTTTGCATTTCTTTAAACATCTTATAGTAGCCCTGTGAAGCTTGTGTTCTGCTTTTTTTAAGTAAGTGATCTGAGATTTATCAAGTGTGATCACAAGGAGTTTAAGTCTGTTTCACATCCAAAGCTGGGAAGCATTTTTTACTCATAAATCTTGGTGCAGACTTCAGAATCCAGGACCGTTGACTTTTTGGGAAGAAGAGATTTATTTTGATATCCAATGTAGGTGACTAGGTTGGGCAATACTAGTGTGAGGTAGAAATGATTTGGTCAACATAGTCTTTCTTAAGGTTTTTCATCCTCCAAGGTTGGAGTAGTCTACGCTGACTATGGATTTTTCCCACTGTACCACATCACAAATATGTGCAGCTAATCACTAATAATGCTTCTG
Organism: Protopterus annectens; assembly: GCF_019279795.1. Lineage (NCBI taxonomy): Eukaryota > Metazoa > Chordata > Ceratodontiformes > Protopteridae > Protopterus > Protopterus annectens. The sequence goes on along the minus strand of NC_056741.1, from coordinate 890,888,147 downwards.
GTGAGAGAAGGAGCAAAGGGACATGGATTCCCAGCTGATTGTAGCTGCAGTGAGAGCAGCACTAAGAGCAGATAGTAGCCATTTGGTGAATCACCACTACTCCTCATTCCTGGCAAACATAATTCTGTCTTTTCATTAAGTACTGCTAGATTATCCACAATCTAAACTAGCTTCAGAAGTATCACCCTAAATACTTCATCCAGTAGTCTCCCTCCAACCCCTGAATGCTACGACCAGCTCTTTTTTATTATTTATTTATTTATTTATTGACATTTGTTAACCAGGTTAGTCCAACTGGGATTTTGTCCCATTTTCAGTGGAGACCCGAGGAGAAAAGCTCCAAATAGTACAATAATAAAAAACATTACAGTAGTATACCAGCACAGGAAACAACAGAAATAAAACTAGTCTTACAGTAGTAACAAATAGAAGGCAACCATAGTTAGATGCCAGCACAAGTTTTTTTTTTTCTTTCAGATACTATGTAACTGTGGTAGTGGGGATAGAGTTCAAGGTATGTCCAGGATAGACTGAGTGATTCCAATGTGGGGGGAGGACAGAACTATGTAGGGTCATAGCAGGGGCAGATTTTGGTATTGAGTAGATGTGTCTTAAGTTTCTTTTTAAATAGTGGGGTGTGAGGGATTGAGCAAATGTCAAGGGGTAGTTTGTTCCAAGCAATGGCCACCGAGTGTTTGTAGAGTAACTTACCTACTGACTTATTTGGGTGGTAAATGTCAAGTAATTGTTGATTAGAGGTTCGGAGAGGTCGAGATGGGGTGTAGACAGAGACAAGATGAGATAAAGATGGACAGTTGGATGGTTTAAAGAGCACAGAGTGTAGCATGTGAAACTGATAGAGATGTAGTAGGTGAGGGAGTTCTAGCCAGTGTAGAGACTTTAAAGCAATGCAGTGGTGTGTGTTATTTGGGGAGTTGGTGATGAATCTGGCTATTTTGTGGTAGGATTGTTGGAGTTTATTCAGGGTAGTTTTTTGGATATTTGTTATAACAGGAGCAGCATAGAGGAGTGAGGGGAGGAGAAGTGCTTGTCCTAGGGTGAGTCTAGCCTCGGGACTGAGATATTTTTTGTTTCGGTATAATAGACCTAATTTCTGATGTGTTTTCTTTATACATTGTTGTATGTGTTGATTGAATTTTAATTCATCATCGATAATGACTCCTAAGAGTTTTGTGTGGGTGACAGGTAGGATAGTTGTGTTATTGCGAGACTTAATGACAAAGGAGGATTTATGATGATTAAGAGAGTGGGGCAGGAAGAGTAGGAGTTTGGTTTTAGTAGGATTGAGAATCAGTAGATTTTCTGAAAGCCATTGTTCAGTGGAAAGTAGAGCTGTTTGGGTTAGGGAGTTTAGGTCAGAGATGCTGTTGGCTGTAGAAATGATTGTGGAGTCATCTGCATATTGTATGAGTGATGACTGATGACATGAGGTGAAGAGATCATTGGTGAAGATGTTGAATAAGAGGGGACCCAAGATGGAACCTTGTGGAACACCAGTGGAGATAGGTAAGAAAGGAGAAGTGGAAGAGAGCCATTTAACTGATTGTTTGCGTTCAGAGAGATAGCTAGCAAACCAGTTGAGGGTGGAGGTGGAGAGGTGAAAGTTTGTAAGTTTAGATAGTAGTAGTGGGTGAGACACTGTATCAAAAGCTTTGGAGAGGTCTAGAAAGAGTCAGGAAGTAAGTTTATTGTTGTCCAGAGATTCAGCAATGGTGTGAGTGAAGGAGAGTAGAGCAGTAGTTGTGCTGTGAGAGGGGCGAAAGCCATGTTGAGTAGGGGTGAGTACGTTTTGATTGAGAAGGTGATCCATAAGCTGGGTGTGGATACATTTTTCTAGTATCTTAGATAATGGGGACAGTATGGCAATAGGTCGGTAGTTTGAAGGGTCAGTGGAGTTACCTCCTTCGTGGGAGAGGGATAGTGTAGAAGGATTTCCAAAGGGTAGGAACAGTAGATTCTAGTATAGATCTATTTATTAATATTGTAACTGGGTAGGCGATGGAGTCAGCAGCAAGTTTGAGGTAGGTAGAGGGTAGTTTGTCAGTAGAGGGGAGAAGGGTTTGAGTTTGAGCAGTAGAGATTTGATGTAGGAGATAGGAACAGGCTTGAAGTAAAAGGGTGTAGTGTTGGGGGTGGGTGAGGGGTCAGGTAAAGAGGAAGAGGTAGGTTGAGAGGGTAGGAGATTTTGGATGGAGGAGATAAAATGTGAATTAAGTAGGGTAGCTGTTTCCTCAGGAGTTGTGTTTGGGTAGGGTGAGGGGTTAGAGGGACTACCAGGGTAGAGGATGCTGTTGAGTGTTGTCCAAAATTTACGAGGGTTTAGATTATGATTGTTTTGGCCAGAGCTATAGAATGACTTCTTGTCAATTATTACCTGTTTTTTAGCAAGATTACGTAGTTGTTTGTATTTGAGTAGAAGTGGTGTTTGTTTAGATTTGCTCCAGGCTTTCCAGACACTGTCTCTTTGTTTCATGATAGACTTAGTTCCTTTAGAAAGCCAGGGAGCATGATTGCATTTCACTCAAATCTTCCTAGAGGGAGCTAGGGAGTCCAGAGTATTTAGGAAAATGCTGTTAAAAGTGTTAACAGACTCATTTAGACAGAGTTGTTTAAGGAAGGACCAGTCTATGTTTTGTAGTAAGGAGTTAAACTGTGAAGGATTTAATGTAGATAGTTTTCTACAAAATTTGAAAAGGTGATGTTTAAGTGTGTGAAAGTTGTATCTTAGAATGGAGGTAGGGAGATGGTCGCTAAGGAAGTCTGATAAGGTTGAGGGCTGGTGGTAGTGATGGGGGGTGTTTGTGAGAATCCAGTCTATTATGTAGCTGGAGGCTGAGGATTTGTGGAAGCGAGCTGGTATAGAAATGAGTTGGTGGAAACCATGAAGATGAATACTATGTAAGGTAGAGTCAGTAGATAGTTTTGCCCAGTCTATATTGACATCTCCAAGAATGAGTGTTTCATAAGGTATGTTGAGGGTGAACCAGGATAGGATGTTTTCCAGTATGGGTATATTGTTGCCCGGAGGAATATAAATGGAAGCTACAGCTAGTTTTTTGTGGGCATTCAGATGAATATTTAGAATGAGAAGTTCAGCAGGGTGGAAGTTGGGAATAGATGTGGGATAAGGTGAAAGGTTGAGGGTGTTAGAGTAGAGGATGGCTACACCACCACCTTTCTTTGAAGGTCTGTCAGAGCGGTAGATGTTATAGCCAGGAGGGAGAATTTCACTATTACAGATATGTGGCTTGAGCCAAGTTTCAGATAGGGATAGGATGTCAGGGATTTTGTAAGCAATCCATGAGTGTAGCTCAGTGGTTTTATTAACTAAGCTTTGAATATTCAGTGAGTAGAATGTTAGGTGTTTACATGGAGGTGAGTTATGAGATAGGGGTAGTGTGTTTGGTAAGTTGTTAGTAGAGAGTTCTGAGAAGGAGGTAGATAAGGTAGATGTGGGGGATGGAGCAAGGGGAGGTGTAGAGGGGCCTGGGTTGGGGTGGATGTCCCCAGAGGAGAGTAGGTCTTTTGAGAGAAGAGCAATTAATGTGAAAGGTTGATAGTATTTGGGTGGTTTGGGTTTAGTTTTATTAGATAGTTTGAGAATGTGAAGCTCTTGTCCTCAGGTCTCTGACAACATGGCTCAACAGTCTGGTCTCACCTCCTGCTCACTCTTGTAAGGCAGTCTAGCAACTGCCATATATTTACTGACTGCTTATTGCTTCTACCAATTGATAGTATGACCTGCAAGAGATGTAAATATTTAAGAGACATGGAGACAAACCTTTTGCATCATCCCACTGTCAGTAAGCATCATAAATTCACATCATATCAGTCCCAACACACCAGTAAGCCAATAACTTATGCTGATGCCATAAAGAAACCTTTGCCAAAGCCTCATAGAGTACACTCAAAAAGATCTCTGTTTTCAGCACACCAGGCAACACCTCCTCCTACTTCACTCCCACAAACTATTGCTCCACAAAGATCACACAAGAGTTACAAGGAAATCAAATTTAAGCCCATAAGGCTCTCAAAGCCAGTTATCACACAGAGAAATGTCTTAGTCATAGGTGAATCTGCAGTTAGGCATTCAAACTCCACATTCACCAGACTAGACAAGAATACTTTAACTGTAATCTGATTGTCTGGTGCCAGGATCCATGATGTCACAAGGACTCTAGTGTCCCTTAAACCAGACAGCTATGACTACGACCTACTGGTGGCCCATCTGGGAGTGAATGACCTAAGACACTACCCAGAGGCACATGCAGACAGACATGAGGGAACTTACTATGCACATGTTAGAGGCAGAAAAGATATTGGTTTTGAGTAGTTTCTTGCTTTCACCAAAAAGTGTACCTATTTACAAAGACAAGATACTTGCCTTTAACAACTAGCTAAGTAGTTGATGTCATTCTAAGGGGATCCAGTCTGTGTCAGCCTGGAATGAGATGTTAGATAAAATAAAAAAAAAGAGAGTCTTATTTATTTATTTATTTAATGACATTTGATTGCCAGGAAAATCCAGCTGGTTCAAGCCCATTTTCAGTAGAGGCCTAGGGAGAAAAACTCTGAAGAATTACAAAATCATTTTAAAAATAAAATTACAGTCTTTAAAGATAACACAATAAATGAATACAGTTTAAATAATTGCACCAAATTAGACACAATATAAAAACATTGGTTGTATTTAGAGAGAAAGCCAGGGGAGAGAAATTGATAGAAGTAAAGAAGTGAGTGAAGAAGGGAGAGTAAGGAGATGTAAGGTATGAAGAGGTATTTGTCTACATTTAGGGACATAGTTTATCCTGGTGTTGAGCAAGAAAAGAGACAGCTTTTGGCTAGGAAGTCTTTCAGAGTAGTTTGATGGATGGGAGGGAGGGTATTGACCTGATGGATGGTGATAAGAAATTTCAGGCCTTAGCAACCAAGTATGAATACAGAAAATGCTCAGCAGATTTGATAGGTTTGTGGACAGACAGGAGATTTTGGTCAAAGGATTGTAACGACTGATTTGGAACATAGTTGGGTAGAATGTTATTAATGCTTGACCAGCAGATGGATTCTGAATAATTTTATAGGTGGTAAGAAGCTGAGTATATGTTAGTTGATGAGGCAGTTCTAACCAGTTTAGGCTTATTAGTGCTATACAATGGTAGGTTCTGAAAGAGGTATTTACTGCAAATTTAGCAAATTTGTTATAGCATTATTCAAGTTTTGATTTTTGTGATGCCTGAAGGTTAGTAAGGATAGGAGCCCTATAAAGAAGTGTGGGGAGAAGATATTTAGTGGCAAATGCAGCTTTAGTTGCATCAGTGAGAAACTTTTTGACTCTATAAAGCTTTCCTAGTTTTTTTTTACTCAAATAATTTTCATTTTTCAATTAATGTACAAATTATATAAACATTTGTAACATAAACCGATGCTGAAATTACACATAATTAGCTATATACATTACGTACATTTGGCCTGAAAGATTAAGCAAAGGAAAATATACAGAAAACACTAGCGTGATACATTTCTAAATAAGTAACAAATAAGTACTAATACTATTATAGGTTCCATTAGGGAGAGGTAGGGTCCGTTTGTAGAGTTTCGATGACACATATAACTTTTTATTTTATTTTTATTTTTATTTTACATTTGTTTACCGGGTTGGTCTGACTGGATACATATCCTTTTTCAGCAGAGACCCGGGGAGAAAAGCTCCACATTCACAAAGAACAAAAAATACATAGAGTAACATCAAAAACATTCAAAATACAGAGAGACTCATTGCAATAACATTCTATTAAGTTGCACAGTTATAATTTTGAGTAGGACCCCAGATATTGAGATAGGTTAGGAAGTAAGGAGGTTTGCTCTATTAATCCCAAGGGAGAAGGCAATCTCCAAGGATTGTTGATAAGGGACTTGGGATAGAGTCTGAGTTCTTTAATCTTGATCTCCTTGAGCATCGTTTTTTCAATAAGGATAAAAAGTCCTCAAGATGTGGAGAAATATTGGAATTCCATTTTCCAGAAATACATTTCCTAGTAATTGCAAGAATTGTCCATAATAAAAACAAGTTATTTTTTCCAGATGATAACATTCAATAATACTGAATAAGACTAAAGCTTTAGTTAGTATAAATAAATTAGAAAATAAAGCTTTTAAAAGTTGTCAATATCACTCCAAAATGTTCACTTTAGGACAATCATAAAAATATGTACCCAGTCAGCTTCACAAATAAGAGAGCATCTCCAAAAACAGATATTTTTAGAGTTACTAAATTTAGCTATATTATATTCTTCTTCTTCTTTCGGCTGCTCCCATTAGGGGTCGCCACAGCAGATCAACTGTTTCCATTTCTTCCTGTCCTCTGCATCTTGCTCTGTCACACCAACCACCTGCATGTCCTCTCTCACCACATCCATAAACCTTATCTTAGCCCTTCCTCTTTTCCTGTTACCTGGCAGCTTCATCCTTAGCATCTTTTTCCCAATATACTCTGCATCCCTCCTCAGCACATGTCCAAACCAACATAATCTTGCCTCTCTGGCTTTGTCTCCAAACCTTCCAACCTGGGCTGACCCTCTAATATACTTATTCCTAATCCTGTCCATCCTCATCACACCCAGTGCAAATTTTAACATCTTCAGCTCTGCCACATCAAGCTCTGACTCCTGCCTTTTTGTCAATGCCACTGTCTCCAACCCATATAACATAGCTGGTCTCACTACCCTCTTGTAGACCTTCCCTTTCACTCTTACTGGTACTCATCTGTCACAAATCACTCCTGACACTCTTCTTCACCCACTCCATCCTGCCTGTACTCTCTTCTTCATCTCTCTTCCACACTCATCATTACTCTGAACTGTTGATCCCAAGTACTTAAACTCATTCACCTTTGCCACCTCTACTCCCTGCATCCTCACCATTCCTCTATCCTCCCTTTCATTCACACACATATATTCTGTCTTAGTCCTGCTGACCTTCATTCCTCTTCTCTCTAGAGCATATCTCCACCTCTCCAGGGTCTCTTCTACCTGTTCCCTACTCTCACTACAGATCACAATGTCATCTGCAAACATCATAGTTCACGGGGGCTCCTTTCTGATCTCGTCTGTCAACCTGTCCATCACCATTGCAAATAAGAAAGAGCTCAGAGCTGATCCTTGATGTAATCCCACCTCCACCTTAAATGCATCGGTCACTCCCACCGAAGACCTCACCGCTGTCACACTACCCATGTACACATCCTGTACCACTCTTACATACTTCTCTGACACTCCCGACTTCCTCATACAATACCACAACTCCTCTCTAGGCATCCTGTCATATGCTTTCTCTAAATCCACAAAGGCACAATGCAACTCCTTCTGACCTTCTCTGTACTTCTCCATCAACACTCTCAGAGCAAACATCGCATCTGTAGTGCCCTTTCCTGACATGAAACCATTCTTCTGATCACTAATCATTATCCAGTGTTAAACAAAAAGCTCTGTAAAAAAATTTCCAAGTATATATTCTCCATTACTGTGACCATTAAGTGAATCTGACTGATAATAATATGTAGGATTTAATTTCTGGAGATAAGCATGAGAATTGTCTTATGGTAATATAATGCCGATATTTATGTTGAGGTTTTATTTTGTAGTTTATTAATATTTTATATAATTTTGAGATAACGTTATCTACGTTATATAAGATTTCATCAGTTTTAAATTGATTTGTGTTCTAATCAATATAAAATGGTCTGACTCCACTTAATGTCAACATAAATTTCTATACATTAATCTTTTAAAAAGTACAAGCATTCTTAATATTTAGCATCTACGTAGTTTAGCTGGAAGTGACAACAAACACCTTAAACATTGGATACAGGTGTTTATTTTCTGCTTCTCATAGGTAACTTCATTACTTTGTTAGCATCCCTAGTTTTTGATGAAATTTTCTTATGCAATTTTGTATATGTAGGTCGAATTTAAGATTATCATCCACTATCGTCCTTAATAATTTGCTATGAGAAGTGACTTCAGTGGTTATATTATCAAGTTAGAGGACCTTAAATTTAGTTTTTTTCATGACAGAGGGATTTGGGGAAGAAAAGTAGTAAGTTTTTTTTTTTTAGGGTTGAGCATGAATTGCGTTATAAAGCCATGCTTTAGTTGCTGTTAAAGCTTCCTGAGTAATTCTTTGTAAGTGTATCATGTTGACAAATGTGTAAATGAGTGTGGAGTCATCTGCATATTGTATTAGGGAGGACTGTTGTGTGGATGTGTGGAGAGTGTTGGTAAAAATGTTAAAGAGCAGGGAACCTGGTGGTACCTGGGAGGCATGGAGAAAAGTTGGAGTGTCATTTTACTGTCTGATACCTACTGGATAAGTAGCTTTTGAAACCACAGAAGGGTGGGCTAAAAGAGACCTAATGAGGACATTTGAAGTAGAAGTTTGCTGTGACAAACTGTGCTAAAGGCTTTAGAAAAGTCTAAAAATAAGGAGGAGACTGGTTGGACATCATGTCTAGCTTTAATGACAGTATCTATATGGGTTAAGAATGTAATGTTAGTACTGTGGAAAGGATGGAAGCCATGTTGTGTGGCGGATAGGAGTTCTTCTTGCAGGAGATAGTTTAGCAGTTGTTTTTAAATAGATTTTTTAAGTATTTTGGCGAGGGGAGATACAATTACTATAGGTCTAAAGTTAGTTATGTCTGTTGCATTTCCTCCTTTGTGAAGAGGGATAATGTGTGACTTTTTCCAGAGAGAGGGAATGTGGGATTCCTGGATTGACCTATTTATAAGGGTTGCTATTGGCTGATATTTTAATGCATTCACGTGGATGGTCATCAGCTGAATTAGAGCATGGTTTGAGTTTGTTTAAGAGTAGCTTTATATAGGATGTGGGCACAGGTTTGAAGGTGAAAGTGGATATGTGGTTGCTGGGCAGGGTTAGGATTTGATGTTGTGGAATCCTTGGTTAGAGATGCTATACTAGCTATGAAATAAGAGTTGAACTGTATTTTGGTTTTGAGTGATGAGTTATTGGGAGAGGGGTTAGACTTGAATTTATGGCCAGGATGCAAGATTTCTTTAATGGCTGTCCAGAATTTTTTAGGGTTGTGTTTACTATTACTCTGCAAGTTATTATAGTATAATTTTTGTCTTCATTTATTTGCTTTTTGGTATGACTGCAAAGCATTCTGTAGTTTTCAAGCTATGTGGTGTTTTATATTTTAGCCATTCTTTCCATGCTTTTTAGCAATGTACTCTTTTTGCATAGACAAATTACATTACCTGTCTTTAGTCTCTTCCTTCTAGGAGTAGCAAGGCTATTTAATGTAGTCAGGAAAGTTATATTGAATTCATTTATAGCATCATCTAAGAGTAGGATTTTTAGAAAGTTGCAGTTAATAGATGATAGGTTAGTAATGAACTTTTCTGGGTTAAACTTGGAAAGGTTGTGTGTTGTTTTATAATCATGCTTTTTAAATGGATGTGCGAGATATCTGGTTGTATAGCTCGAGATTTGATCACTGATACAGTCAGACATTGTACCTGATGTGATATATTTGCTAGGGTCTGATGCTAGGATCCAGTCTAACAGGGAATTTGATGTCTTGCTATAATGAGTGTGGCTATTAATTAGTTATGGGAAACCAAATAAGTTCACACTAGAAGTAGGGGAGTTAGAGTTTATGTCCAACCAATGGACATTCACATCATCAGGTAGTATTATTCCTTGTGGAATTGTTATAGATATCCATAGTTAAGGCTGTATTGTCATCAGAAGGGAAGTAAAGAACAATAATAAACATTTGTTTATAAATGTTTAATTTAAGGAAAGTTATAAGAAACTCTGCTGAACTGAATTTAGTATTGGTTTGTTGTAAGGGGAAATCTGGTAATTATTTGGAAATATTAAACAATACCACTACCTTTCCTCTTTATACGGTCATTACAGATGATATAGCTGGAAGGTATCATTTCTGAGTCCTTTATGGTGGGTTTTAGCCAAGTTTCATTCACAGCAAGAATATCAGGCTTAGGTTGGGTAATCCAGACATGTAGTTCACCAGTTTTATTTCATATGCTTGTAACATTAATGGCAGTAAAAGTTATATTATCGGAGTTAGGGGTTGACTGTTGTACAGTTAGAGTAGTGTGTGGAAGAGAATTGCCTTGATGTTGATTGTGAATTGTGGAGTCAGGATATATTGGGAAATTATTCATACTTTTTTTTCAAGAGTATTTTCCAGATAATTTTGTTTTGGTTTGAGTTGAAATGGAGTTAATCAGTATATATTTGGAGTAAAGGTGAGGGGCATCATTAAATAGGTTTGGTACGATATGCGGAGAGTGTAAGGAGGAAGTAATAAATAGGAGGTTGGGACTGAGTTGAAGAATGTTGAGAGCTATTATAGAGTCATGTTAGGATGAGAGATGGCCCAGTAGCATTAGAAGAATAGGGGATAAGTTTTGGAGTAGTGTGATTAAGTAAAGGGATCTGTATGCTATAGATGGCAGGCAGGCAGGCAGTGGGGAAGTAGGAATCAAGAACAAAAAAGTAGTTGCAGTGTCGAAGGATATTTAGCGGTGGTGGAGTCTGAAAGCTGATACAGGGTAGGGAGGAAAGAAGTATTTTCCATGAAAGAAGAAAGTTAAGCTGTCCTAGTATCTTCTCTGGAATGTAAGGAATAGGTGGGATTAAAGGGTTAGAGTCTGAGAAAGTAGATAAAATAGGAAGAAGTGAGGGTTTATTTGGGAAAAGTATAAGATATAATGTAGAACAGATAGGTGCATTTGAGAGGGGTGTGACTATGAATGTATATAGAGCAAAGCAGTATGGGAGAGAGCAGAGCAGCTGGGAATGGTGCTAAAAGATTAAATGAAAGTTGGGAATTAGGTAAAAAGCAATGAGTGTTTGTATAGTAGTAGTAAGGTTGTTTACGAGGATCATGGAATAGGAGTCACAAGCGTAATGTGTGTGTAGGGTGTACAATAACAGAGTAGGTAGGGGTAGGTGAGAGAACATAGCAGGTTTCCACCCTCAGGTCAAATTATAACAGAGAATAATCAATAAAATAAAAATGAAGGAACCAAGTCAAAGATCCACTCCAATATATATTTATTGAACACTTTTGTTTCAAATAGAAACTTATTCAGAATTTTTTTATTTTTTTTATATCAGTTTGTGTGGTGTTTTAACCAGTTAATAGAGAATAATCAGTTTAAAGCCAATACAAAATAATTAGCTGAAAGACACCATGTAGAACAAGTTTTCTTTTCTTTCCTGAATTCAGAAACCTGTTAGGAAAACTGGTATAAACAGTGTAATCTCTTGGTCAAGAGAAAGGAAAGTGGCCAACTTAGTACTTTGTCCGTAAGAGTACAAAGACAATTCTATCAGTGTGGGGGGGGGGGTGTTAATAACTAATTTCCAGCATAGGCAGGTATGTATTTAACTAGATGAAGTTAATACACAACAAGGTTATTCATGTTAAATTTGCTTATATTATACAAGGACAAAACTCTCAGTGAAAATGTTTAGGGGTTGGCCCTTGTGGCAGAGCTTCAGCAGTATCTGTGTCAGGTGTAGTGACCCCAGGCTCTGCCTTGTGAGGAGGATGGTGACTGAGTGAAAGAGGAGAGAATGATCATCACCATCACCAGGGATGGTTTACATCTCTCATACCAGATCTTCCATACAATTGGTTAAAGCCTTTGCTGTTCCTATAGTGTCATTTAGGGTAGCATCTCCATACTGGACATTGCTATATAAAATACTCAAGCTCAGATTTCAACAACATCATGGTGGCACTACTCAGTGCTATGAACCTAAACATTAAAATGGAAAAACATGAAGTCCTCCCGCATCTCAAATACTTTCATAGCTGTGAATTCACTCAGACATGGTTTTTCATGGAATTATAGCAGTCCCTCCCACCATGCTTTAGCGCTTATCATGTCTTCAGCCATTGGGTAGCTGCAGGGCAGTATCTGCATTTCATAGAAGCACAATAATTTCACATCAAATTTCCAACAGCCCAAACCTGGAGCTCCTGGATATTGAAATCACTCTCATCAAATTCAGCTGTTCTTTACTAGCTACAGATCTCTATCAATGTTCCCCCCAGTGATCATGGAAATTACTAAATACCTTTCTTGCTAGGGGACTTTAGTTACCTAAGTATTGACTGGCACCAGGAGCGGCCTTAGGTCAACTGGTGCCCCAGGCAAAAGGGCTCCATGGTGCCCCCTACCACACCATCTGGTGCCCCCATCCTGGTATACCTACACCAAATAAATACTGGAAAAGCACCCCTGCTACAGCGGCACCCTAGACAGCCGTCTAGTTGGCCTATGCCTAAGGACGGCTATGACTGGCACATTTACACCTCTAAAAATGGATATGTTACTATGAATGCACTGGAGCAAATTGTAAAATTATCCACTAGAGGCTCTAAAATCCTTGTCCAAGTCCTTACCAACCTAACCCTCACCTATAATCCATGAAACATCTCATCACCCCTAGGTTCATAGGTAGGTACTAGGCTATCGGCCCAAGGGCCTACGTAAGCCTAGCCAACAAGGTTCCCTGGCTTACGCCACCCAAGAAAGTTATTTTCCTGAGCCACTGTCGAGCAGAGACACAGAAGTGATCCCTGGGGTGTATGTCCTATTTCCCATCCACTCATCAAGATTTTTCTTGAAGAGTGCTAATGAAGAACTTTGCTTGACATAGATGGGTAGCCTGTTTCAGAGTATGGGAAGTCTCCGGGACAGGAATCTATCCCTCCAGCATGTCCTGTTTATTGTGGTGACAAGGTTTAGGTCCCTAGAGTGTGCAGCTTGGAGGGATTGGGATTTCTTTAGGTGTAGCATGTCCAACAGATCTGGGTTTGACATAGCTTTATATGTTAGGCAGAGATCACCTTGGAGTAGGCAATATGCTACGGAGTAAAGCTGGAGTTTTTTGAGGCGGTCAATGTAGGGCATTTGTTTGAGGCCAGTAATCCTCTTTGTGAGGTACTTCTGTGGCCTTTCCAGCTGCTGCAGATGTCTTGTGAGGTACATTCCAAAAGGGGTGCTGTACTCTATAATGGGTCTAATGAGTGTCGAGTAGAGGGGTACAAAGACCTCTTTTTTCCTGGATGAGAACCCTTTTATGATGAGGTGTGCCATGTAGAAGGACTTCCTGACTACTGTGGCGATGTGACTATCAAAGAAGAGACTACTGTCCACCTGGGTCCACACCATCTGGTTCACACCACTAGTTAAATCTGACTACAAATCAGTTATCTTTCTTGCTTAATGGTACCACCCCACCACCAAATGAAACCATATTTAGTGACTTCTCCAAGGAAACATGCCTCAACTTGTACAAGACCTACGCAAAATTACCAGCAATATCCCACAAATGGATCCAGCTTAGAGGACTGCCATATTCACCTGCAATTTTTACCAGCTTCTACATAGCTGCATATAAAGGTCTGCCCCATCCACCCTAAATATAATGGTAAATTCATTAATAAACCTCTAAAGGGAGAACTCCCATATTCATAAACTAACAAAAGAAGGAACATAATGAAAAGAAAACCCGATCCCCATCCTCACTACACTTCTGGATCGAACCTTGCCAGCAAAGAACTTAAAAGCACTGTTAGAAAATATAAAGCCGAATACAAACTTAAGGTTGCTATAGGTACTAAAGGAAAAACAATCTTTCTTCAGTTATGTCAGGAAACTAAGGAATAACATTCAGCAATGCACTTAGCTCATTAGTAATAATAATATCACACATTCCAATCCCATTCCCAAGGATATACCCAACATATCACACAAATTTAGTGCTATCCTTACCCCACCTACCCACATTGTTTTGCCCACTATCCCTGAAAATTTAGAATCCCTTGTAATTACTTTGTAGCAAGTGTTAGAATTGTTGTCAAAGTTTAAAATATATATTTGCATGGGACTAGATAACATACCAGACTGCATTATCATCAGTGTTAAGTATGCACTGTCTGAGTCTAAACTGTTCAACCTCAGACTTTCCACAGCATTTGTTCCTGATGCCTGGAAAACCTCCTCTACACAAGGGTGGCCTCTTATGGTCCCTATGAACACTTGCCTAGTGTTATTGTTCTTATGTTCCTAATTAAGTTTCCCAAATTACCTACTGTTTCAAAGTTATTTAGATGTGATACAACTATCCAATCTACTATTGTAATATCTATGCATATGTAGAACTGTACTAGTTGATGTAACTCCTGGACCTGCAGCAGGTGATGAGAGTAGAGAATGGTCAATATTAATGATTGCAATACAGATTATTTCAGAATTTGTGTTATTTATTTACCAGTTTAACATAATCATGTAATGGTTTGTCTTCCAATAGATGATTTGGTTGAGAAGATTTAATATGATGTACAGTAATAAAAGGTCCAAGGTTTAGGTGTATGTCTCCAGCTAGGTTTAGTCATGATCAAAGCCATGGGCTATAAAGGTCAGGCTACGGGATAGTTGTACAGATTTTTTGGTCAACATTTTTGCATAATTATGTATAACACGCAGTGGTGCAGTGGGTCGCATTGTTGCCTCACAGCAAGAGGTTCTCCCATTCGATTCTCGGCTGGAGTGCGGGGAGTACCTTCTGTGTGGAGTCTGCATGTCCTCCCCATGGTTGGGTGGCATTCGAAAGACATGCGTGAATGGGCGTGCCTTCATTGAAGGTTGGACGTCGAGCTGGCACCTTGGCGTTCATGAAAATCTACTGCCAATCATTAGCGGACCGGAGTTCTGCTGTGGCGACCCCTAACCAGGAAAAGCCGAAAGACAAACAACATGTATAACACATTTTTGGTGGTTTGTCCTATGTATGGTTTAGGAACAAGATAGCTTGATGTAATGAAAACTTAACTCTAATGTCCATATATTCATAAATAACTGAAGGGGTGGAGAAAAGTGCATGCTGTTTCTATCCCTCTGTAGTGTATATTATATATGATATGATTTGGGAAAAGTAAGGTATAAAAGTGTAAGTCCTGAAGGAAGAGCACACACACACACACACACACACACACACACACACACACACACACACACACACACACACACACACACACACGACAAAGACCTGAAATGAAATTGAAACAAAACAATTAGGCTGGAGAGAAATGGGACTGATGAATTTAGCTGGCTGATTAAAGTATGTGGCATTGTGTTCTCAACATTGTTTCTAGTGATGATTATTGAACCATTGAATTTCCCTAATGGACATCAGAAAACAAGTAATTCTGAAAAGGAATTCATCACAAACATAACCATTAAAAATGTTATTTTGCAGGGCACATGCCCCCTACATCCCCTACTTAACCACTATATATTTTTCCTACTCCAAGATCACACAATCTCAGGGAAAGACAAGTATGACATTCAGTGAATTTCATTTTTGGAGTTCAACATTTATTGATATATGCTACAGAATGTTCTGCTTCATTTAAGTCAGATAACCATCTGGATTGCTTACAATCTAAGTTAAGTTGAGGAATGAATACAGACATCTGCAAAGTTTAACCAGGTATGATTAAATAAGTTCATTTTCCATCCTGGGTTGAGGTGTCTATATCTTATGTGATGAGTCTGCCCTTACTGAAGGATATAGAGAGTTTTTACAGTTCCATGTCTTGTAAGTGGTGTTATATTTGGTGGGGGGGGACACATCTTATGATATGTGTGTTTACTGTGATGACATTCCATGCCTTTTCTATGGTAGAAAGTACAGAGCTCATATATAGACCTAGCATTCACATAGAGGTAAGTCTGAACTTGGGCTGCATGTTTAGAGCTTGTAGGCATTAGAATCTGAATATGTGGGATAGTGCAAACACTGGAAACTGCCTTGTAGTAAGGGTGTATGAGCTGAAAAAATGTTTTAAAAAAGAGTGATCAGAAATCCTTGCTATTGATATCACTGCAGTCTTCTTACATTGGTTCTCCATTTTCAGGAATAACATGTAACTGTAGAGATACACTGCTGAATTAATAGTCTATACTCATGACTCTTAATTCATCTGCTCAGCATGGAATTTATGTGTAGATGAACATGATCTGTATAAAACCTTCATCATCTTCAAGAATGGTTTCATCATTTTGAGTTAATGTTAAATGAAAACAAGACAAAATGTGTAATGTTTATACATCAGGGAAGACAGTCACCTCCAAAAACCTGGTATTGAACAACTGCGCAACTACTGGATTTAATAAAGGCAGTGTTCAAAACTTTAGATTTATAAGGGAGCGCTGCAATTACATATCTCCATAAAGTAACTTCTAGGACATCTCTGGCATTGAAAGAAAAAATGTCATAATAGATTCTGCTGACATCTCAGCATATTTAAAGTTCTGTAATGCTCACAGAAAATTCATGAGCCGGATAGATACATGATAGCTTAAAAGGAAGGAGGGAAAATGAAGCATGGAGAGGTTTGAAAGTTAAGGAGGTGTAGAAAGTGTCAAAAGGTGTAACAGGAAAATGCTGGTGGATGCCAATACTGGAATGAAGTTTGCTTTGATGAATAAGGTAATAGGAAATGAAGCCAGAGGTAAATGGCATATGTTAACACTGCAGTGATGCCTGTATACTTTATCACCTTTACTCTGAGCTTTATGATATACCATCTGTAGTCAGTGAGAGAGACACAGTTCCTGATGGTAGGCAATGGAAGGAGATGAGGGGTGTGCATGGGTAACAATCAGCTGAGGAAGGTGTGCACTGAACAGGTGTGTGTGTGTGTGTGTGTGTGTGTGTGTGTGTGTGTGTGTGTGTGTGTGTGTGTGTGTGTGTGTGTGTCTTCAAATCCAAGATAGCAACTAAAGGGTAAACTGGACAATGCAATTTATAGAATTGTGTGATTGGTGACGATAGCAGAAATTACTTGTAGTAAGGCATGTAATATATGATACACAGCTGTACAATCTGGAAATACTGACATTGGTTAAGTATTAAGTTTTTTTAATTGTTGTTTTATATGAAACATTTGATGAAACATTTGATGCTAATGAATCAATCATAAGGTTACTATGATGCATGAATGGAGAAGGGGCTTGTAGCATGTGGTTTAATCTGGTGTGCAACTGACATATTTATAGCAATGCTAGAGCTAATGGAGCAGAACAGGTGCAAGTCTGTTACCTCTGGAGAGGTAAGTGCAGGGTTTGGACTAGACACCTTGTCAGGAATACTAAGAAGTAGGGCCGATGGCATTGTGAGTAAAATATAATAAAGTATTAGAGTAATGATAAATACGTCTAATGTGAGTCCAGTAATGACACCCAATGTCCTACAGCCTATCTTATGCATATGTTTAAAGTCCCATAACCATTCACCTAGAGTCTACAGGAATATTCCTTCCTTTCACATCTTTTATCATCCCTCCATCTCCTTATCTCACCACATGTTACTGTCTACTCAACCCTTAAATAGACTCGTAGATCCTTTCTCCCCTATCTCCAGTACTTTGTTTTGTGGTGACTGACTACATAGTCTGTTAACCTAATGCTCCATATACAGTCTTTATGATTTTTTTCTAAAATGTGTCTCTGTTATGGGTTATGGTCAGAGAACTGACAACATTATTTATTTATTTATTTGACATTTGTTTACTGGGATGGTCCAACTGGGTCAAAAAGAATCCATTTTCAGCAGAGGCCCGGGGAGAAAATCTCCAGTTACTGAGATGTACAGACTTTATACAAGTAAAAATTATACAGAAACAAGGTAATTACATGAGTTTTAATAAGTAATAACATTGCTACAAATAATATAGAAATTATACAGCAACACGGAATTTACAAGAGTAATTACAAGAGTTCCAGGAAGTAAGTATATTGTTAAATGATATCTGGTAATTAAATTTCAATGTATTCAAGTAAGTGATACAGATTGCTGTACTACAGATGAAGAGAGATAGATTCAGAGTGGTTTATTCTGGAGAATAGGTTAGCCTGGATCGGAGCAGAGTTTCAGCCAGGAATTAATCATGTGTTGTTTTAGTACAGATTTAAAGGCAGGTAGGTTTGAAGTACTTCTTACAGTAAGTGGAAGAGAATTCCATGCTTCTGCAACTTAGTATGAGTAGAGGATTAGTCCAGCTGACTTAGACGGTTTTGATATGGTGAGGAGCTCTTTGTCTGTGGACCTAAGTGATCTGTTTGGGTTGTAAGGTTTAATGATGTTGTTTAGAGCTGGGCAGGCTAGCTGTTTGTAGATAATGTTATGGAGTGTTATTAGTTGGGTATAAAGTAGGTAGTTGGGAATTCTATCCAGTTTAGTTTTTTTAGTTATAGACAGTGATGGGTTCTAGTTTTTGAGTTAGTAGTAAACTTGGCAACTTTATTGCAGCACTGTTCCATTTTGGATCTGGAGGAGCTCTGTAAATTGGTGAGTATTGTTGCTCCATAGAGAAGGGAGGGAGGAAGGAAAGTTTTGTCAGTGGTGGCTTTGGATGAAGAGGTTAGCTAGTGTTTGTTCCTATATAGTGTGCCAAGTTTCTGGAGGGTTTTCTTGATGTTATGTTGTATGTGGAGATCAAGCTTTAGGTGATTGTCTATGATTATGCCAAGTAGCTTGGTGTAGTGAACAGTTTCAATGGTGGTGTTATCAGAGGAGAGAATTTTGAAGAAGTTTAGATTAGTAGTATAGTACTTTGGCTGAAAGAGTAGCAGCTTACTCTTTTTTGGGCCGAGGAATAGCTGGCAGTTACTGAGCCAAGATTCAACAGCGGAAAAAGTTAGTTGAGTATTGGAGAGGAGCTGGGGTAGTATGTGAGAGGTACAGATTACTGTGGAGTCATCCACATATTGTATGAGTGTTCCACTAGTGGATGCAGAGTGTAGGTCATTCATAAAAATGTTAAACAGTAGGCATCCTAAGATGAATCCCTGAGGTACTCCGGTGGGGTTTGCTAGAAAGGGGGAGATAACATTTGACCACTTTACAGCCTGTTTTTAATTATATAAGTAGCTTTGGAACCAATTTAGAGTGTGTGGGGTAACTCCTGGGTTAGATAGCTTGTTTAAGAGTAAAGAGTGTGACACGGTATCAAATGCTTTTGAGAGGTCAGGAAATAGAGCATATATATAGCAGCCTGAGTCTCTATCTCTGTTTATGTGATCGGTAAAGGCTAGGAGAGCTGTAGTTGTGCTGTGGCAGGGATGGAAGCCATGTTGAGTGTTTGTAAGAAGGTTGTTATGCTGAAGGTATTTCAAGAGTTGAATATGAATACATAAAATAAAAGCTGAGTGACATTTCTATGAACACAATTAACTGAAACAGCACTTCACTAAACAAAAAAATGTGATACCTCAGCTCATGCTTGACTAAAATAATTGATTAAAATGTCCAGGGTACAGGACTGTTCTCCACAAGTAGCAAATTCAACATACTTTTTCAATGAGTTACATTTAAAAAATTAAAGTTTGTCTTCCCAGACTTGAAGAAAACAACTAAACAACTACCAAGCATTGTAGTTCATTGGCTGTTATTAGCCTTGTATATGTATTTTTTTAGACTAACTTTTAGTTTTTCTGTTCTTGACCATGTTTGGCTTAAATCTGTTTTCTTCTATTTTCTGAAAGTATGAAGCTTTTCTTCTCGAGTTTACTATGTAAGTGGGACATAGCTCTGTGAAACATGCCTAGCTAGCAAACAGAAACAAATGTTGAATAAAAAATAAGCACAAGATGTTATATTTAATCCACCTGACAAATACAAATCCATGTAGAGTATACTTGAGAAACCCAAACTGTGAGAAAGTGTATACATTTGGGAGGTACCTAGAAAATGAAAAGGACATAAGGTTTCCTACATCAGAAGACATAAAGGTAAACAAGGAATGTGAAAAAGCAATTAGCAAGGCAGCAGTGTATTTTGACATAAATGAAAGGATATCATCAGTAGAAAACAAGAAATCACTCTTTTTAATTAACACTGAGGCCTCATATATAGCATTGCTTGCAGCTCTGGAGAACTCATCTCTGCTAAAGCATCAAATGATCCTGTCCCAAGAAAGGCATCTAAATAGATTAGGTTATGTAAGAAAACAAACCAAGGGAGATTACAGATCACAAGGAAGGCTAAGGACAAATAAAAGAAATACTGATGAATAAAAATTACATTCATTTTTAAAGCTCTAGGAACAGTAAATATCCAAACAAAAATAAAAGTTTGTGTAGTCAAGAATGCTTAGCTTGAGAATGAAGGGGAAAGAATGGAGGGGTCAGATTAAGGCGTACCGCTCAAGTGTCTGTATTTATGTCTTAGATTTTTGGTCTATTGCTCATAGAATTTGTGGTTTTCTAGCAAATTACTGAGGATGGAAGTCATTAGATACTAGCATACATACTTCATATCCTTCAGGAAATGCATGCCAACCCAAATCTTGTTATTTTTGCAACTGTCTAAGTTTATAAGTGCAATATTATTGGGCCTTTGTTCCTCCATTATTTTAGATTTTGTCCAGATTTCTTGCACTAAGGCATTGAGATATATGAGGAATGTGAGAAAGTATATTTTCACAGAGAAAGTAGTGAGCTAATACTATACCTTTCCAAAGGTGGTAATTCATGAATGCTTGGAGTAGGTGAAATGCAGTTCAGAATGCAGGTAATAGTAGAGTGTGATTAAGTATCATCTACATTATTTTCAATTATTAAACCGTGAGTTCATAGGTAAGTACTAGGCTAACTGCCCTTGAGGGCCATTTTAAGCCTAGCCAGTTTCCCTCAAAGGTATCTATAAAACTATGTACCTGAAACATATGCAGAGTTTAATGTTTTCTACAGAATATCACATCCCTTCTTCAAAGCAAAAGAAGATGGGCCCGTGTAATTTGTTACAGTACATAGTTTGATCTGGATAGTTTTAAAATTATTTTTTCTTCCACTCTTCCTTTTGTTTCAAATAAAGCCACTCCAAAACTGTACCTCTTTACTCAGTGGCAGTAATCTATTTCAATCTGTCCATACTTCAGTGCTCACTTCCCAGCTAAAGTCATAAATGCTGCCCTGCAGAAAGCTATTAACAGGAAGATGCTGCAGTGCTTTAGTGCACTAAATAAAATATTATCCATTTGTGCACTAGAAATAAATTGCCTCTGACTGCAGAGTTTCTGAGCTGTGCTCTAATGAAACAGTTGAATGCTGATTGTTGCCACTCATTACTCACGTTAGGGTTCCAGCTCCTGACCCTATAGCCTGTTGTGCAGAACCAAGTCCTTTTTATGTTAATTACATACTGAAGACCTGCAACTGAACAAAATGTGATTTACAGAGGTAGCCGGTAAATGTGTAAACATTCAAAGCCACTTCTAGTATACTAAAAATTTAAGCTAATCACAGGGGGAGAAGCAGAGATTTTGTCATGCATGTTATCTGTTTGATCTGAATCTCAGATGAAGTATCATTTAACATTTTCATCTATTAGAGTTCTACCAACACAGAGTAATAAAAATATTTTAAAAAAAATATTTTTAAAAATGTATTTAGGCAGTAAAAGCTAAATGTGAAGGAGCAGGTAGAGTTAGCTATATGAAACCAGATTTCACTAGATTTGTAGATAAAGAGAAGAGAGTGGGGACAAATAACTGAGTGGAGTATGGTTACAGGAAGAGAGGAGGCAGAATAAGGGGGATAAAAAGAGCAAAGGGTCCTCTAACACAAGTATGTTCATTCAGCCTCCAGTAGATGGTGATTATGGGCCAGCTGTGGCATTCTTAGTCTTCTTCTCCCAGAAGACAAGTAGTGCGCTAACTGTACTATTATACCATGATTCCTCTAAAACGCACGCTTGATGGGCCAGCCAGCCGTCTGTATCGAAGTTATACTATGGAAAAAGGTCCGCCTTCCACCCTTTTTCATTTCCATAATTTTTTTTTAACAAGTTTATTAAATGGGGTTTACATTAAGGAACAGCTTTAAAATATAAGCAACGGAGTGCTGCTGCTTATTTTATTTTCTCCTTCGTTATGTTAAACCCATAGCACATAGCGTAGGTTGGTGTTAATAGAAGAAAGAAGATTCGTTGCTTTTTTTTTTTTATAAATAATAAGTAAACATACATGACGAAGACAGCAACGAAAGCAACGGGAACTGTTAAGAACTTTTTTTTATTGCTATGTTAAACTCATTAAACTCATTTTAACATAGCGAAAGACATTTAAAAAGGTTGTTGCTTTGCTTTCATTGCTCGACAAGAATGCTCTGATGTACTCCCCAAGCCGCCGCTGACAGCGCATAAGCGCAGTAAACAGGCACATCTGCGGAATTACAACAGGCCGATTATAGTTTTATTTAAAAAAATAAAAGTAATAATTAATATACATTATCTCATTTTATAATAGCGCATTCTCACTTTATGGTGGTCATGTCCGGTCACATCGGTTGACTGGGACCCCGCTTGTATTACCCATAGTAATGTTCTCTGATATCAGTGAAGGATCACCAAGTCATATATTTCTCATCCTACAGAATGACTTGCCATATGACAGCAGTAAAATAAACTGTAAACTCCAAGTGAAGAAAGCAGTTTAATGTCAATGTTTGAGATCCTTCCTATGCCAAAATGTGTCATACCTTTGATCGCTCACATTTCCTTTCAGAATTTGTGTCTAAACTATCATAAAGGTGCTTGAAATACTAGATGTGCATTTTTGGAACTTTTCTGCTCAGGTTCCATCTGAAAATAGTCTCTGTCCAGCAGGGCTAACCCAACCCAGTCAACAATAAATAAATAAGAAAACAAACAAGCAAACTGTATATAACACAGATTAACAATGACCAGAGTATGACTTATTTACCCAAAACATGACACAGTAGTGCAGTGGTTTACATTGCTCTGCATGTCTCTGTGATTTCCCCTCTTTCTCTATGTGGGTTTTCATTGGATGCTTCTCTGTGTGGAAGATTTTCAGTCCATATATTTCTAGTTAATCACTGTATATTAATCAGATCAGACAATAGTAGTAGAAGTAGCGAACGTAAACTCGTCAAATCAAAAAGTAATAATAGAAAATATATAATTCTACAGCATTACTAAGTATTCCAAAGTAATCCAAGCAAGGCAGGCAGTCTGTTTCCAGTCAAAAATCCTTTATTAAGTACACAGACAAGCAATCCAAGTAAAACAAAAATAGAGTAATAATTTCCTCACAAGCTTTCTAAATATATATATACTTTTTATCAGGCATGGGAGTGGTTTATTGTGCTGTAAAACAAAGTGTTATTGGTACACATGTTAAATTCACATCCCTTCCCCCATCAGTGTGACATTCGAGCTGGTCCTGCCCTACCTAGTAGCTGCCATAATAATATATAGCCCTAATGTACTTTAATGGTACATCCTATTTAACCAAGTCTACATCCTACAAAAACCAAGTATAATGTAGTGAAATCCCAAGGCTATAGATTAGCTCGAATTACTACAGAGATGGAACCATTTTTGAGAAACCTGAACAACTTAGAGAATGATTTTCTAGTGAGAGGCTATGAAAGTCAGATGTTAAAAAACATCCTGGAACCCATTATAGAACTGAAAAGGACTGAAGCACCTTCACTCAACCTCCCCAGTAGAAAAATGTTAAATAATCCCACAGAGAATAACAAATGCAAAAATAGCTGCATCCTGTCATACACTTTGGATTATCACAGTATCAAAAATATTATTGAAGAAAACTGGGACATTGTCACAGGAAACCCTTTTCTGATTAACATCTTAGGTGAAGCCCAATCATTTGTTTATAGGAAGGCCAGGAATATTAGAAGTTTTGTTGAATTTAAACCTAGACCATGTGAGAAAAGCACTAAAAGATGTGAAACTAATTGTACATTTTGTATATTTATACAGCAAGGTGATAGTTTTTATTGCCCTTATTTAAAGAAGATCATTAAAACCAGTTCTGGGGGTGACTGTAACACTAAAAAAGTAATTTACAGGGCACAGTGCAATGAATGTGATGCATTCTATGTGGGCAAGACTGTAAATAAACTCAAGCGAAGGATTTCATGTCATCTGTCAGAAATCCGCTCTGGATGTAAAAATAATGCACTAGCCAAACACCTTTCTCTTCATAAAAGACACACAGTTTTTAAGTTCCAGATCCTGGATCGCATAGACATGGGTGATCTTGAAGGAGACATCCCGAATATTCTGGAGAAACATGAACTCATGTGGCAATTAAAGCTGAACTCTTTTAGAAAGCCTGGACTAAACTACTACTGTTCAATTAAAAGTGCACTGGAACTTAGAAAATTGCCACATTGTTTACATGACTAATTGTATTTTATTTTATTTTTTTCTACAAATTGGTTTTAAATGCCATTTTAAATCATTTGAAATTTAAGTGTATATTTTGTTTCCATCATCATACATATATTTTTTTTATTTTTATTTGTTTCTGGTTCTCTTTTTTCCATTTTATTCAAAATTATGGTAATAACAATACTAACTAATTATACAATTATATAAGTTTTTAGGGTTCTTGTACACAGACCTGAAGAAGTCTAGAAGAACAAAAGCGATCTTTGTTAACAATAGGTTATGAAAATAAAAACTGATTTTTACATGCAAAATGTATATGTATATATTTATATATAATTTTTGATCGCAAAATGAACTAAGGGTGATATATTTCCAGCCATGTAGTATATTGCCTTGTATAAAATCACAGACTTAATAATCTACTTAATAATTTGGTTAAATAAGATGTACCATTAAAGTACATTAGGGCTATATATTATTATGGCAGCTACTAGGTAGGGCAGGACCAGCTCGAATGTCACACTGATGGGGGAAGGGATGTGAATTTAACATGTGTACCAATAACACTTTGTTTTACAGCACAATAAACCACTCCCATGCCTGATAAAAAGTATATATATATTTAGAAAGCTTGTGAGGAAATTATTACTCTATTTTTGTTTTACTTGGATCACTTGTCTGTGTACTTAATAAAGGATTTTCGACTGGAAACAGACTGCCTGCCTTGCTTGGATTACTTTCGAATACTTAGTAATGCTGTAGAATTATATATTTTCTATTATTACTTTTTGACTTGACGAGTTTACATTCGCTACTTCTACTACTATTGTCTGATCTGATTAATATACAGTGATTAACTAGAAATATATGGACTGAAAATCTTCCACACAGAGAAGTTTCTTACACTGTTTTGTTTTTAGACCCACTACACTTTAGTGGGTTGTTTTGAGACTTCGGGGATACCATGGAGATTACTTGTTTTTCATTGGATGCTCTAACTTCTTCTCCCATCTCAAGGACATGCTGTTAGGTGAATCCACTTACCCCTAAACTGCTTTTAGGTGTGTGTGTGCAGTGCATGAATAAAAGTGTGCACACATCATGCAGTGGTCTTGCACCCCATCCATGGTGAGTGATTTGCCTTGAAAATATTGTTGTGTGCAACAGGCTCCAGTTCATGCATGACCTGAACAGGATAAAGTGGGCATTGAAGAATAAATACGTGGATGAATGAAACAAATGCATTCATTTTATTACACACCATTACTATGTCGCATGGTTGTGGTATAAAATCAATTAAGGTGTTAACATCAAAGAAGAAAATGCATTTAGAGATATATCTAATTGGGGCAGAGGTAGATGATCTTTGGTATTTGTGTCAAAGAGTGGAATGGAACCTCTGCACATTTTGCGTGGCAGTCTACTTGGAAGTAGATTGATCTGTAACATCAATGTTTTAATTTTTTCCCCTTATAAACTTGAGTATATTTATGGAATAATTTGTTTAAAATATATGTGCATACCCAAGCATCTCATATATCCACCTCAGTTTATTTGCTTGGTACTTCAGTGCCTTGCAAGTGTGGAAGCTGATTTTTTTTCAGTCTGATGAAAAATGTTGCCTGTCCTTGAATTAGCTATTAGTGTCAGAGTGAGTGTAGTTATCAGTAATATGGATTCAGCAACTCATTGAGTTTGTGAAAGAAATGAAATACATCCCAAATTTTTGCTTTCAGAATTATCATTTTATTATTACAGTTGTATAACATGTCATTTGTGTTTTTATCCTTTTGAATATAACAGACTAAAATGTCTGTTAGGTTTTTAGTATGTTTTTACCTTGCTATTAATGAGCACATATATAACTTCATATATTTTAGTCACATCCATATGCTACTACAGTGTTGCCTACCATTTTCTTATTGTCATAGGAAACTAAAACGTGTATGTAAGAGATAGCAACTGAGCCCACGTTGAAAGGCAGCATCAAACTGGTTCATGCATTAATGGTTCCTTGAACAATTATCCAACCTCTGTCTTTCCAGTGATTTCCTAAAGAAAGGCTAGGGCAGATCAGTCAAGGAGCTACTGACATCTTAAATGAACCAGCATCTTTTCATAACAGTTGAAAAATGAGCTATGATTTGATAAGGCAACATGCAGAATGCTAGTATCCCAGACTCAGAATGCTAGTATCTCAGACTCGAGGAGCACATTTAAAAAGGACCTTTATTTCGCTAAAGGCCACCACAATTAACTCCAGTCTGTATGATTTGGCAAGCAATTCCAATGAAGCAGAGTTATGTAGTAAGTAAGCTCAGAACATGCCAAAGGAAATAGTTTAATATTTTAAAGATTCTGGCATGTAGCAACAAAACAGCTTAATCTGTTAAGTAATAAGTTTATACTACTAATTTCTTTGTCATGTATGATGTAATCTATGATATTGCAATACAAATAATGCACTCTGGTAGGCATTCCTTCTTGTATGCTTGTGCTTAGATCTTTCATCTTTATGGTTTGCATCCCACATCATAAAATGGAGAAGTACAATTCTTCAACTCATGCAGTTTTGATGGCCATTTGACTCTTTATATTGGTGTATAATATTGAGCTGAAAGAGGTGGTGGTTGACATAAAGACATGAATATTTATCAATAGAAAAGCCTACAGTACCCTCTATTTTGGCATACCTAAGACCCACAAGAACATGGATGATCCACCTTTAAGGCAAATTCTTAGATTTTAAATTAAAGAAAATTTGGAAGGAACAGGAAGGTATATTAAAGGATTTGTGGGATTTTCTTAAAAGCATTAAGTCGAAGATATATACTGAAAAAAATATTTTTGTGACTGTTGATGTAGTAGATATTTTTGCAGGTCTGGAGTGGTTAGAAGAAGCCCTATTAAGTAAAGGAGACCTGACAGACACGGAATTCAGGGTATGTCTTGACCTGATGGAATTATTGTTAAAAATAATTTTATTTACTTCGAAAAAGAATTTCATAGACAAGAAAGTAGGGCAGCTATGGGAGCCTCTTGTGTCCCAACATATGCTAACATTATATTAAATATGTGGGAAGAGAAATTTATTTACAACTCCAAATATGTTGAATGCTGGAAATTATATTAAAGGTAACTGGCTGATACATGCATTTTTTTGATAGACGCAGAAGACAAGTTAAGGGAATTTATTGCATATATTAGTAGTATCACTAATTTTTTAAGATTTACCCATGAAATAACATATGACAGTATGAACTATTTGGATGTCACTATACACAAAAATAATGTGACTAAAAGTTTTAAATGCACAGTATATAGGAAGAGGTGTGCCTTCTGTGTGGAGTCTGCATGTCCTCCCCGCGGTTGGGTGGGCGTTCAAAAGACATGTGTAAATGGACGTGCCTTCGTTGAAGGTTGAACGTCAAGCTGGAATCTCAGCGTTCATGAAAATCGACTGCCAATCATTAGCGGACCGGAGTTCCGTTGTGGCGACCCCTGACCGGGAAAAGCCGAAAGACCAACAACATTCTCCAACTCGTATTTATACTTTACTAATGCCCATCGATATAAATAAAAAAGAAGTACAGTAAAAGGCCAGTATGTGAAAGTTTGTAGAATGACATCAGATGAACAAGATTTTATTAAAGAATGTGAAACCCTGAAAGAGATGTTCTTAAATAGAAAATATCCATGGGCTATGTTGGAAGAGGTTGTTAAATATGTAAAAGATGGTAGGAATGACAGGTTTGGTCCCCTTTTAGTTTACATTTTTGTACTGGAAGACTGTATTAGAAGTTGTGAATATAGTAATAGAGATAAAACAACTGGAACTGAAATCGTTAGAAAAAGGTTGGAGCGGGATTCAAAGATGGGTGCCATTCTGTAAACACTGCTGACCTGCAGCTCCTCAATAAACCTGAGAAAAATCTGTAACCTGAGTCGAAACCAAGTGGTTTGAACATCAAATTAAAGTCAAAAAAGATGCATCTACACTTAATTAATCTATAACCAGGAAAAAAAGTGGAAAAAAAAGTCTTTATCTATTAGGATTCCAAGTGATTAGCTAGCTCTGAAGAGAGAAAAAAAACAAAGGACTGTCTGCATTCTTCATTTTACCTGTCAGCTTGGGGAAAGGAAAATGTCACAAGAAGGAAAAAGCATGGAAACAACTACTACCAAAACAAAGCTGTCAGAATTACAGTCACCAGTAAAGGATGGGAGTGCGAAAAAACAAAGAATTACTAGACAGCAGGAACAACAGAAACCAGAGACTAGGTCTAAAACTGATCAGCCACTGAACATGGACGATATCAAACATGCTTTATTGCCTATACAAGAAGCTTTAAAGGACCTGACTACTCAAACACATACTTTTGGAGTTTTATGTAATCAGTTGCTGCAGAGGCTGGACAAAACAGAGGCTAGAATTTCAGAAACAGAGGACAAAATAGACTTGCTGGAGAAGAAAACAAAGGTACATGATGTGGAGTTACAAGCCATGCAAAGCAAACTTATTGATTTAGAAGCGAGGTCTAGAAGAAATAATATTATTATTAGAGGGATCCCTGAAAACATTCAGTATGCAGAGCTAATACCAACTATAACACAAATACTTGAAGTTTTGTTAAATGATGTTGATGGAGTGAAACAAATTGTTATCGAAAGGGCACACAGAGCACTGAGAGAGGTACAAGCTTCTAATATGCCTAGACCTGTATATGCTAAGATATTGAACTTTCAAGATGTTAGCAAAATACTTTTTACTGCAAAAAAGAATGGTGGCTTTGTTATGTGGAAAAATTGTAAAATATCTCTGGCTCAGGATTTACCACTGCAAGTAAGACAAGCTAGGCAGTCTTTATCTGCATACTGTAAATTTCTGATTGACAAGCAAATTAAATTCCAGTTGAAATATCCTAATGTGCTTACATTTATGGTGGATGGGATTAAATATTCTGTTTCTACTAAAAACGAGGCAAAGGGAGTGTTTCTGAAGGTTTTTAAAATTTTACCTGCATCAGAGGGCTGAAAGAAACTTCCGTTGAGACTGGCATGCTCCTGAGGTCAGATCCAGTATCTACTATACTTCGAGGCTTAGGTAATCCTTTGTTCCCTGCTTAAGTCGTTTAGGCCTCTGTAAAAGCAATAAAACTGTTTGTTTGCGATAATCCGAGGGTCTGCTGGCCGTTTTCCGAACTTTTATGACCTCTACGAACTTTTTTCGTCGAGTGGTAAACAGGAAATCTCTTGAATGCAGCTGAGAGTGTGGATTTCGATGTAACACTTCCTGTGGTCCGGCTAAAGCGTCCCCGTCATGAGTATTACTGATGGTTTCCTGGTTTGAGAAGCTGAAAAGAACTGACATAATGTGTTAATGTTTTTTAACAAGTAAATAACATTAGAATATGTACGTGAAGCATATAATAACATCTGTTTTTCCTGTTTTTTTTTTCCTTATGCTTATAGTGTTGAACCAAATTATATTTTTACAATATCTGCAGTGGGTGTAAGGTATAGCACTATATATATGAATATAAATAGGTAAATAGTGGCTATTGGGTGGTGTTAATCAGACAACTAATGTCAGTATAGTTAGGAACTAAAGCATGCAATTGCAAAACTTTGATAATTGGTAGTTGCAGGCACTGTGTATGGTACAGAATTATAATGTGGGATGCATTTATTTTTTTCTGTCTGTGTTTTTTTTTTTTGTTTTCTTTTTTCTTTCTTTCTCTCTCAATAAAAGTGGTATATAAATAATGATTGTACCAAAAGAGGTATTTGGGGTAGGTATAAGTAGCTAGTTAATATATTAAAATTTTTTCTTTAAATGGTAATAATACCTTACAATAGAGATTTGCTTAATTAATAGTTGGAACATAAGCTGTAGAGCAATAGCAGTGTTTGTTAGGGAATGTTTAGTTTAGACTTTGTAGTAGCTAAGTTAGAATATATAGGTTGTAAGTTTAGGAAATGTTTTAAGTTTTATTACATGAAGCTTTTAAATATGTTTGTGTTTCTAACCTTGTTCATGTTTTTACATACCAGACCTATATAAGTCCTGGTCCAGGGTAAAGTGGGTAGGCACTGGCTGGGGACGGGATGTAGGAAATGCTTCCAGATTATGTTTAGTATGCAGTTAATACATATCCATTGGATAATTTCCCTTTTATACTATTATTGGATAATTAGACCTGTCAATGTGGGAATTAGACTCATGGAACGTTAAAGGGCTCCAGAATTTGAAGAAGAGGAAGCTGTTACTACACATATTGCTACAGGACAAAGCACTGTTTGCATTTTACAAGAAACACACTTGTTAAATGATCAGTGGGATGATATTAGGAAAAAGAACTGGATTAGAGCGGTAGTGGCATCAGAAGGTAAGACAAACAGTTCTGGAGTAGCTATAATTATTAAAACTCAATACAAAGACAAGATTTTAGACTCTAAAGTGGATCAAAATGGGCGATGGTGTTATGTTATTTTATCGGATAATGCGTTTAATAAACCTCTTTTACTTTTGAATATATATGCACCATGTAATGACCAACAAAGTTTCATAACATCATTATATCCAATCTTAACACAGTATGATGGTTATTATTTTATTGTGGGTGGGGATTGGAATACCTATCAAAATCCAAAGTTGGATAGGTCTTGTCCACAAAGAGCATTTAATAAGCAGGCCGGGATAGCATTAAATGACTTCAAGGAAGATTTTCAATTATATGACCCCTTTTGTTATGCACATAATATTAATAATGCAATTAAGTATACCTTCTATTCACCATGCCACAAAATGTGGTCTAGGATAGATTTTTTCTTGATATCCAAAGCATTAATTAATTTGGAACCAGTAGTGGTTATACATACTCGATATCTATCGGATCACTCAAAAATTTCGTTAAGGTTTTCTAAAGATTTAAAAGATATAAGAATGCATAGAGGTTATAATTGGTCACTTAATCCAAATTTGTTAAATAAAAAGGATATAATAGAGGGAATTGTAAAATATCTGAAAGGTTTAACAGATAGGATGAAGCTTCAGGAACATACTCCTGATATTGAATGGGCAGCAGCTAAATCTCAAATTAGAGGATTTCTTTTGCAAAAAGCCTCATATTATAAGAAAAGGCAAAACAATGATATCCAAAAATTAGAAACAAAAGTGAAGCTACTCGAGAAAGAACTGATTCAGAATTTTAATGCTCAAACAGAGAAGGAAATGTTGAAATGTCAAAGGGATCTCTTCTTGCTGCATAATAGTAGAGTAACACTTCAGGAGCATAGGTGTTTAGTGAAATATGCCAATAATGTTCAAATACCATCAAAAGCATTGGCAAGGATTATAAATCAATCGAAAACAACAGTACATATTTCGGAAATACAATGCAATGACACAGTGTATTCTAAAACTGAGGATATTATTGATATTTTCGAAAAAAATTATACCAAGGTTTGTGAGGGTCAAATTGATAGGTCTATACATAAACAGAATAAAAGATTCTTGCAAAAAATTAATTTTCCAAAATTAGAAGAGAGTCTGCAAGGTGATCTGATTAAACCTATATCTTCAGAGGAAATAGTATATGTAATTCAACATATGAAAGTACATAAGTCACCAGGTCCTGATGGTTTGACAGTTGAATTTTATAAAGAGTTTGTTGATAGTTTTGGTAAAATATTGTCTCATGTATTTAACTACATAATCAGAAATAAAATTAGTGACCCTCACCTTAATGCGTCAAAAACAATCTTTATACATAAAGCTAATTCAGACCCCCAAAGTCCGGATAATTACAGGCCAATAGCATTAATAAATGTGGATATGAAAATTCTCACTACCATTATAGCATGTAGATTAAAAAAGATTATGATCCATTTAATTTCTAAGGAACAGGCTGGATTTATGGCAACTAGACAAACTAGTGATAACACACTTACACTACATAATATGATGATGTATGCTAAACAAAACAACTCTAATATTTATGCCCTTATAATAGATGCTCAGAAAGCATTTGATAGAGTGGATATAAACTTTTGTTTGATGTGTTGCCTTATTTCAATATGCCACAGGAATTTATTCAGATACTACAAATATTATATAGTAATCCGTATACTACGTTATATATTAATAGGAGTTATTCTAAAAGAATACAGATTAAAAATGGTACATGGCAGGGTTGCCCTTTGTCCCCCTTATTGTTTAACCTTTATTTGGAACCTCTATTTTTATATATTAAGCAAAATTTGTATCATAATGCACCAATACTTTATAGGAATAAATTAGTAATGTCGGCATTTGCTGATGATCTTATTATTTATTGTACAACCCCAATTTCTGATAGTGAAAAGATATTAAATGTTATAAACGAATTTTCAGAAGTCTCTAATTACAAAATTAATTTGGAGAAAACTAGTATTTTCCCGTTAAGAACCCCTAAACCTTTTTCATTAATGTCCCTGTTGGGGAAGGTATCATGTAAAGAAAATATCAAATATTTGGGTATTAGCTTCTCTACGGATAATAAGGACTTTTATAGTAATAATATTAAACGAGTATGGGAACTAATAGTAGCTGATTGTGGCAGATGGAGGAATTTAAGACTACCGGTATTGGCAAAAGTATCAATAGTGAAAATGAATATATTACCACGAATGTTATATATCTTTAGGTCTGCTCAAGTATCAATTACAAAGATAGTTTTTAAACAAATTCATAAAGATCTAGCTAAATTTATTTGGGAGCCAAAGAAAACTAGAATATCGTATGAGAAATTAATGACCCCGAAGAGTAGAGGAGGACTTGAGTTACCGAATTTTGAAGTATACTATTTAATTATGAACGCCAACAGGTGTTTAAGAATTGCTAATTACGAGGTAATTAGTACAAAGTGGATACCAACTTGGGTGGTCTTGAATTACAAGCATATTCTAGAGCGGAACATAAATCCTAAAGCTTTACCCTTTTGGATAAAACTAGTTTGATAAAGTATGGGATTATGGACCACTTAAAAACATATGTGTCATCTTTGCAAAATTTATTCCAATCAGTAGACTTGTTGCAATATATGATGGTTTTTCAGCCTTTCCATAGGAATCCCAATTTTAAACTAAATAATCAGTTGATTGATCTTAGTAAATTCCCATTAATAGTTAATTTGACTCTGATTGATGTTTTTAATAAATTTCATTTATCGGCTTCGCAAGTTAGGCAGGAATTGAATCTTCCTAAGAGTTATATGGTTGTCATGAGACAAATCAGAGAACTTGCTCTGAGTCATTTTGAAAACTTTAAACCGGTAGGTGGAATTGTGGATAAATGCTCTGAATTGTGGCAGGCTCTCCAAAAGGAGGTCAAATTTATAACAACAAATAAATTAATTAAAGATTTAAAATTCCAGGATAAAATTCTGTTGTCAGGGTATTGGGTAAACAAAATGACAGTAGCAGATAATCAGGTATTAAAAGCAATTGATTTAACAATAAAATCTGTCTCTTTTCAAAAATTGATGTATATGCAGTTGATGATTTGGAATAATGCTTATTATACTCGTCTTAGGTTACATAAATTTAATCCTAGGAATTCTCCAACTTGTCCATATTGCACAAATCAAACGGCGGATCTTCTTCATATGTTCTGGAGCTGCAAGTGTATATATAAACTTTGGAACTCTCTTAGAACACAACTACAAAAGATGGGTTATCAAAGTTCAACGTTATCATGGGAATTTATGATTCTACATGTTCCTCCAAGAGAGCTCTCTAGGTCACAAACTATAGTATGTATGAATATTTTTTTGCTGATGAAGTTATATATAGCTACAAATTGGTTAGAACCAGATAAGACATCATGGGATAATTTCAAGCTTGTGGCTATAAAGCATATATTAGCACATAAATTACTCCTGAAGCAAAGTAACAAAAATATTAATAACCCAAAAATATGGGAAAAGGTTTTTAACATTATATTAGCATAATACTGTTATTAGGAATATATTAAAGTTTGGATGTATATGTGGAGGAAACAATATTTTGAAAATATGTATGATATCTATGGACGCAAAGTACTTCTACAAATGTTTTGGCTTTGTTTTTCTTCCCTGGTGTCTTCTTTTTTGGAATAATGACGATTTTTATATGGAAGCATTTCATGTAGATATTGTATATAGTTTTGATAGTAACAGCAGTGAATTATGTGTGTGATTTTATTGTATTTTGAAAATATATATCAATAAAAATTTATTATGGAAAAAAAAAAGAAAAAGGTTGGAGCAAACTACATAAGAAAAAATGGGAATTCTGGGAACAATACATACAGGGGAGGAATGAGGTTTAAAAGAAGGCAGGGCTTAAATGAGCTATGTAATGTTTGACTGAAAATGACTGGGTAGATTATAACAGATGCATAATATTTACAACTGGGAGTGTGTCAGTATTGTTTGTGAAGTAAAATGCTTGCAACTAGGATTGTGTCGGTGTGGTTTGTTTACATTTATATAAATCCAATATTGCTTATGTCATAGGTAATGGTTTAATAAAGATATTTCTTGTTTAAAAAGGGGTAGGAATTGAATAATTTATGTAATGTTACTTAGGTTATATCTTCTGTGTCTCGACATGCGTGAATGGGCGTTCCTTCGCTGAAGGTTGTGCGTTAGGCCCGGCAAGCCAGCACTTAAAAATCTACTGCCAGTCATTAGCGGACCGGAGTTCCGCTGTGGCAACCCCTAACCGGGAAAGCCGAAAGACAGACAGACAGAGACTTAGGTTATATGATATATAGCAATATATGAGAAGTATAATGTTTGTTAATTTTAATTTGTTAATACAGTTTGATTACATTTATGTAAATGTAAATGTGCCTATGTCAGAAGTGATAATTTAATAAAGGTGTTTAAAAAAAGACAAAAGTTTTAATTGGTTGATGGCATAGTTTCTTCTCCTATTGTAGAACCATTTTTTTAAGATTGAAGTTAATAGTTCCTGGATTGCACTGATAGCTTTGACACCTTAGGAAGAGTGTGGTAGATTGTCTGTTAGAGTTGCTTCTTGGACTGCAGACTGACAAGCCTTATAAAAGCCTGCAAGTTATTTACTTTCTTTGGTTGGGAACTGTAAAATAACTTGAAGCAAGTTCTGAGAGAAAGGTATATGATGGTAATGTATGAAAAAAGTCCTGATATTGTATGGAGAATGCCTATGACTCAAACTACTTCCATTCCTGTCATTGTCTAACAAGTTTTCTGTAATTAATGTTTATGTTCTGTTTGTGTATGTCTTCTATGTGGAGCTTTTCTCCCCGGACCTCTACTGAAAATGGACATATATCCAGTTAGACTAGCCCAGTCAACAAATGTAAAATAAAATAAAATAAATAAAATAAATAAAAATAAAATTGTGTGTTAGTGCAACGGGAAGACACACCACATATTAATATGGCAGGTTTCGTGATGACCATTTTGTGGAAAAATATTAGCATTTTGTAAGAAGCATGTAGAGTGATTTTGATGCATTAAAATAGCTCAGAAAACAAAGATGCTATGAAAAAAAAAACAATTATGTTTGAATTCCAAGGTAATTTTTTCTTTAATACCTGGTGTTTGATCTCTCTTCAGGGTTTTGTAGTTGCCATTTGTGGATCTGCAAGCATTCTAGTCAAACCCTGGGATATTTGTACACCATTATGTATGAAGGTGATTTAGTTCAGAAAATGTACACAATAGGAATATGTGCATGAGTCACAGAACATTTCCAGTGCGAGACAGTGCACTAATGGCACACAAGAATCAGTCAACTGTGACACATAAGGTTTACGAGAGTAATGCACTGGTGCAAGAAGGTTATTGGGGATATTATGTCACAGTACACAGATACTGTGCGTAATCCTGACAGACAATGTGAGAGGGTATGAACATGATACTGTAACATATGCTCCAGTCCTGACTAGACACCTAACATATCTAGTTAATCCTACAGGAAGTAAACAGACAAGGCCATGCTGGAAACACCCTGCTCTGTACGACAATCAAGCAAACAAGGATTAAAGTGGACGTTAGTATATTCAAGAGCAATGACTTAGAATTCTCAGTATTAAAACATTTTCAAAGTATCCCACAATAAGCATGGTCCTACCATAGAAACTGCACAGAACAATATAATTTATATCTGGTTATTGCAACATGTTAGAAAAATTATTTCCTTTCTAGTCCTATGCTGTCCAGGAATATTTGACCTACTATGTCTGCTAGTGAGAATGTGCAAGTACAGTACCAGACTTTCTGGTCAGTAAAGCCAAAGCCAGTTCCCAGCTGCAGTTCTGGACAAGACATTTGATATGGACTATATGCCTAGAAACATGGCTGGATATTGGGTCCTTGTGATTTGTGTGCAGTTATGTGTCCAGAATATCTACATGTATTTATTTTGCTGGACTTGTAACATACAAGAAGACATCACATGCTGAACCTTTAACTTTCTATATTTCTAAAACTGTATGTCCCATAACTGAGGGAAAAAATGCTTTATCTAATATTAAAAAATAACAGTTCAGAAGCCCCAAATTTAATGCCAAGTTGCTTTAAATATAACATTGCTTCATAGGTTCATAGGTAAATACTAGGCTAGCTGCCCTTGCAGGCTATTTTAATCCTAGCCATTTTCCCTTTTTGTGCTCAAATTAACCTATTCCATTTGGTTAGAGTTTGTCCTTACTCATCCCGTGGTCGATAATTATATATTACCCTTAATGAGAATAACTGGGATGATAGCATATATAATTTGATGAGAATCATTCAGATGCTGCTTCTGTCTGTTAATAGAATAGTCCTGGGGTAAATTTTCTTTTTCCCATCCATAGATCCAACTTGAACTTGAATATAGATAGGGATGAATTTTCTTATATATAGATTTGTTCCAGAGTAGTTGTATCCTGTGCGAGATATACCTTTTCCTCCAAACTGTTCTGTTTGTGTCGTAGAAGTGGTTTAGATCCCTAGACAGAGTATTTCTGATGCCATTCAATTTATTGATGTGCAGTGAATCCATCAGTAATGGGTTTGAGGAAGCCTTGTAAGACAGACAAAGGTCAACTCTTAGCAGTCTGTAGGGTACTGAGTATAATTACAGGGCTTCAAGTCAGTCTATGTAGGGCATGTTGTTTAGACCTTGTATCCTTTTAGTAAGGTGTCTCTGTGGGCATTCCGCTATTATGTGAATTCGGACAGATACATGCTAAAGGGGGCATTATATTCAATGATTGGCCTAATGAGGCAGAGTAAAGGGGGACAATGACACCCCTAGATCTAGACACAATCCCTTTGTTTATAAGCTGTGCAATAGAGAAAAACTGTCTTACAACAGTAGACACATGTTGGTCAAATGTTAGGTCACTGTCTACATAACTTCCCAAATCCCAAACAAATGGGTCAACTGTTAGGGGTGAATTGTTCATGTGTTAGTCCCCTGGGATAGATGACTTCTGAAAGAATATAATAATGCATTTTTGGCATTTAGTTTTCTTCCATTATTTTAGCACCATTTATTTATTTATGACAAACCTTCCTGCAGAATGGCTAAGTCATTTGGGGATTCAATGACTGCTCCCAGCTTGCAGTCATCTGCAAACTTATTCACCCAGAGCCCTTTGGTCTTGGCTTTTACTTTAGAATAGTAGATGCCAAACAGGAGAGGTCCCAGCACAGAACCCTGGGGGGGAGGTGGACTCTACTACTGACAAATCTCTTTGTGGAGGTATCTTCCCCTTTTTTGATTTACTGTGTCCTATCTGTGAGACAGTTGGCTATCCAGCAGGTGACACAGAGGTTTATTCCCAGTTTATTTAGCTTTTCTACTTTGCCTGAGTGGGGAATTGTGTCAAAAGTTTTTGCCAGGCTGAGATATGCAGTGTAACTGTTTTGCCTTCATCCTTTGCTTTGATGACCTTTTCAAAAAAGTCCACCAGGTTGAGTAAGCATGACCTGCCTTTGATGAATCCAAACTGAGATGGATCCAGTGTTTGGAGGTTCTCTATGTCCTGACTGACTAGTTACATGATAAATCTTTCCATGTCTTTGCATATGAGGCTGGTCAGACTTATGGGTCTGTAACTTGCTGGGTCTGCGAAAATTCCTTCCTTATGCAGGAGTATGACTGCAACCGTTCTCCATTTGCTTGGTATAAAACTTTTACAGAGGCTAATATTGAACAGTGTTGTTAGGGTATGGCGAAGTCATGCTTCATGCTGCTTAAGATGCATCCAGGGATATTGTTAAGACTCCTCAATGCAATATTTTTAGTTTTTGACAGCATTTTTGGGACTTGAACTTTGTGATAGCTGGAGGCGAGCCAGTCTCAGGAATATTTTGAGGGACAGACAGAGTGGAGAGAGTGGTAAAGTTAGAGCTCAATTTATCAGCCAGTAGGTTGACTATATTTTCAGCCTTAGTGTAGATAACATCATTCATAATCAGCTCAACATATTGCTGTGTTGTGTTTTTGACACAACATCCTTAACATAAAAGATTAGTTAATTAAACCATGTGTGCTGCAGTAGCATTGTCACCTCACAGTAAGACGTTGTCCTGTTCGATTCTCAGCTAAAGCGTCTTCTGTGTGGAGACATGCGTGAATGGGCGTACCTTCGTTGAAGGTTGTGCATTAGGCCTGGCAAGTCGGTATGTAAAAATCTACTGCCAATCATTAGCGGACCGGAGTTCCGCTGTGGCGACCCCTAACCGGGAAAAGCCGAAAGATACAACAACATTTAATTTACTGTTAAAAATTATGTTGTCTTCAAAGCTGGAAGCTTGCCAACATAAGGTCCATAAATAAAAAGGGATTTTAGGATGTAATCACCAAGTATCATCCCATTTATCTAACATCAATATTAAGTAAATATTTCAAAAGGTGCTTATCAGCTATTATATATGAGGGAAAAAGAAATTGATTTAATCAGTACTAACCTCTCAGTAACTGGCTGAACTGCTCCAGCCATAATCCCACTGCCTTTATAAACCTCCACAGGTTTACCCAAACTATAACCACCCCCACTACAATTGATGAAACATCCAATCACCAGTCCATCTTGGATTGGATCCTGGTATCTGACCCCAGTCTTACACAGCAATCTGGCTGTCTTCCAGATACCCTAAGTGACCATCATCCTCCTACCTAAAGATGAACAAATCTCAAACCATCAGCCAACCTATCCTTAGAGTAGTTTGTAACAAAAACACCTTCATACCTACTAACTTCATCAATGCACTAAAACACTGCAACTGGACACCCCTAAAGCAATTATCTCTAGACAAAGCAGTTGAGTACTTCAACATAACCTTCCTAAAAATCCTGGACCAATATGCACCTTCCCAAACCATTAGAATAAAAACTTATTATGCCCCATGGCTAACAAATCCCACTAAAACTATAATGAAAGAAAGAGACAACACCTGGTCTCAATATCAAAAAAAAAAAAAACACTACCTTAAGACAAAATTACCTACAGCTCTGGAAAAAAGCCAAAAAATATATCAAACTAGACAAATCTAACTACTATCAAAACCTACAAGAAAAATATGCTCATAACCCCAAAAAATTCTGGAACACAATAAATTGTATACTGCACCCAGGAAAGTCCACTACACCAACCCCTGTGCTACCAAATAATCATGAAAACATACCCACACAATTTAATAGATTCTTCACTGGAACAGTCCAGACCCTTGCCAATGCCCAAAATAATAGTACTACCCACCCCACGCCAATAACTACCACAACCCACCCAATGCATAAAACAATACCCCCAGTATTCAACTTCACCCGGTGTCCACCAAGGCAATTTCTAAACTCCTTAAGAAACTTAAACCAACCACTCTAGCAGCTGATAAGCTACCAGCAGACTTCCTTCAAATATCAGCTGAAGCTATAGCCTATCCAGTCTCCATTCTCATTAATAGATATCTGACAGAATGCAAAGTACCAGCCTCTTGGAAAACCTCCCATATCATCCCACTGCACAAAGGAGGTAACTCCTTAGAACTTACCAACTATTGCCCTATAGCTATCTTGCCACCATTATCAAAAATATTAGAAAGAGTAGTTCATACTCAACTTATGCAATACCTTCAGAATAACAACCTATTCTCCATATCCCAGCATGGCTTTAGACCTTCCCACAGCACCACAACAGCATTATTTTAATTTACCAACATAGTTAACCACCACAGAAACAAGGGTCTATTTACTTCTTCCATATTCTTAGACTTATCAAAAGCCTTTGACATGGTTAACCACAGTATGCTTCTTTCAACTCTTATTACCCTAAATATAAGTCCCTCCTCTGTATCATGGTTTAACAGCTGTTTGTCAGATCGACAGCAAGCTGTCTTATGGCAAGACCAATTGTTCCCCCTGCTACCAGTAACTAAAGGAGTCCCTCAAGGGTCTATCCTCGGCTCTCTGTTGTTTTCCCTATTTATTAACCAGATATCTTCATACCTGCGGTGGTGGTGCTGTGGTAGCATTGTCATCTCACAGTAAGACGCTGTCCGGTTCTATTCTCAGCTAGAGCATCTTCTGTGTGAAGACATGCGCGAATGGGTGTACCTTCGTTGAAGGTTGTGCGTCAGGGCTGGTAACTCGGCAAGTAAAAATCAACTACCAATCATTAGCGGACTGGAGTTCCACTGTGGCGACCCCTAACGAGGAAAAGCCAAAAGACACAACAACAACATTAACCAGATATCTTCATCCTTGTCAACTGCCTCAGTAGTACAATATGCTGATGGCACAACCCTTATATGTGCCGCCCCCACCCTAAGTGAACTACAAACCCTAACCCAAAACACCTTCACCCTAGCTGAAACCTGGTTCACTAACATCAAACTTCTTCTTAACCCCCCAAAAAAACAAACTAATTCTTTTTGGCACAGGTAGATCTCCTCCCCTGAGCAACAATTTCATCATCAACTCCAAAGAAAACATTCAAATTAGTCCAACCACACATGCCAAACTGCTAGGCATAGAGATAGACAATAACCTGAAATTCGACATCCACATAGCACAAACCATCAAGAAAGTTAATAAAAAGCTAGGCCTCCTCCACAGGAACAAACAGTTTATGACTAAACATACCAAAGTCACCATCGCTAAGACTCATCTCCTATCCATCCTCCTCTCCCATCTTGATTAATCTACGCCAAACTGAACTGAATAAAATGGAATCTTGGTATAATAGGATTGCCGAGTTTGCATCTGACAGGTCCCACCACTGTCTATCCCTAAAACAGCTTAACTGGCTTGAGTTGCCTCATACACCCATGCTCAATCAACTCTCTATAGCTCATAAGCACTACTACCTCCCAGAGTTAACCCCAGCACTTCAGCATTTAATACAGCCCCACATTCCCACTAGAGCCCTACGATCTAACAGCCAGAACCTAATAACTGTCATCCAGCATAAAAACAACGCTGGTAAATCACTCTTTGCCAGCACCATTGCCAAAACCTGGAACACACTGCCAATCCATATAACTTCTAGCACCTCCTTCAATCATTTCAAA
The DNA here is from genome assembly GCF_019279795.1 of Protopterus annectens. Taxonomy (NCBI): domain Eukaryota; kingdom Metazoa; phylum Chordata; order Ceratodontiformes; family Protopteridae; genus Protopterus; species Protopterus annectens. The sequence goes on along the minus strand of NC_056741.1, from coordinate 890,846,253 downwards.
AAACTCCTTAAAACCCACTACTTAACTAACTGGCTATGCTCATGTTACACTCCAGGTTAAATCTAATTGTGTCATATGTTCAGATAAGTATAAACAGATTTGCCCTAAAAAGCTTATAAACCCAGATACTGGTAAAACAATAAAAAAAAAAAAAAACAAAAAACTTAATTTTTTTAAGTTTTTGACTATGTATCTCAATGTTTTTACTATGTACCTTAATGACTGTCTACTGTACTAACTAAAACTGTTAACTTCTAACCTTTTATGTATTAAAATCAATTGCATGTTTTATATTTTGTTCTCTCATGTACTGCATTCTATTGTACTGTGGAGCTTTTCTCCCCGGGGCTCCGCTGAAAATGGACCTTTATTCATAGGTTCATAGGTTCATAGGTTCATACTAGGCTATCTGCCCTAGGGCATTTATAAGCCTAGCCACAGTGTGTTTGGCTTTCGCCACCCATTTTAAATTAATTTTGCTATGCCCTTTTTCGAGGTTAGTATACTGTGCCTCTGTCTAACAGTGACACAGAAGTGATACCCGGGGTAAACCTACGATCCCCCATCCACTCATCAAGATTCCTCTTGAAGAAAGTCAATGAGGGACTCTGTCTAACCTGGACTGGGATTTTATTCCAGAGTGAAGGGAGCCTCTGGGTTATGAATCTGTCCCTCCAGCATGTCCTATTTATTTTAGTGCTGAGGTTCAAGTCTCTCGAGCGCGTAGCTCGATGGGATTTGGATTTTCTGAGGTGCAGCATGTCCATTAATTCCGGGTTGGACATGGCTTTATACATCAGGCACAGATCGCCTCTGAGCAGGCGGTATGCCACTGAGTAGAGATGGAGTTTCTTTAACCGGGCAGCATATGGCATCTGTTTGAGCCCTTTGATCCTCCTGGTGAGGTACTTTTGGGGTCTTTCCAGTTGCTGCAGGTGTCTGGTAAGGTACATTCCAAAAGGGGCATTGTACTCAATTATGGGCCTGATGAGGGATGAGTAAAGAGGCACGATGACCTCCCCTGATCTAGATGTGAATCCCTTCATGATTAGGTGGGCTATATAAAATGTTTTTCTAACCACTTTGGCCACGTGGTTGTCAAATGAGAGATTGCTATCAACTTGGGTCCCCAGGTCCCTAATTACTTCTTCTGTACTTAATGGATTACCACCTATGTGGTAATTTGTGGGCACTTTGTTTTTGCCAAAGGGGATGACTATACACTTTTTGGCGTTTAGCTTGAGGCCATGGCTCTGGCACCAGTTGTCTGTTTCTATGAGGCCCTTTTGGAGGATGCTTGTGTCGGCTGGAGAGTCGATTATAGTGCCCAGTTTGCAGTCATCTGCGAACTTGGTCAGCCACAGTCCTTCCGTGTTGGCCTGTACCTCCAAGAAATATATACCGAAAAGGAGAGGTCCCAGGACTGAGCCTTGTGGGATGCCACTTGTAACTGGTTTGGAGTCTGACATGACTCCAGCAATTCTAACCATGTGGGTTCTGTCCTTGAGCCAGTTTGCTACCCATCTAGTGACATAGGGGTTTATATTTAAGCTGGTGCGCTTATCTATAATGCCCGAGTGGGGTATTGTATCGAAGGCTTTTGCGAGATCCAGGTAGGCTGTGTGGACCACCTTCCCCTCGTCAATGGCCTTGGTGACTGTTTCAAAGAAATCGACCAGGTTTAAGAGGCAGGATCTGCCCTTAACAAAGCCGAACTGGGTAGGATCCAGTGTCTGTAGGTCCCCAATATCTTTTTTTATGAGGTCCATGATGATCCTTTCCATAGCATTGCAGACCAAGCTAGTCAGGCTTATGGGGCGATAGTTTCCAGGATCCGTTGAGGCACCACCTTTGTGGAGAGGGACCACTGTTGCTGTACGCCACTCTTTGGGTACATATCCTGTGGTAAGGCTGAGATTGAACAGTAGTTTTATGTTTGGGTTTAGCTCTTCTTGGAGTTCATGTAGGATGCAGCCAGGGACACCGTCTGGTCCCATTGATGCTATGTTTTTTGCTTTGGAGAAGGCGGCTCTTACCTGAGCATCTGAGATGTCAGGGTGGCAGCACTCTGCTGGGATAGATATTTGCCCTTTTGGTGGGGGGGGGAGTTTGCACTGAACCTGTCAGCTACAATGTTGGCAATGTCTGTGGGTTCGGTGTATTTTTTGTCATTTTGGACTAATTCTGAGCATATCTGGGAATTCCCACCCAGGTTCCTAACATAACTAAAAAAAGCCTTGTGATTATCCTTAGTGTCCTGTGCAATTTTTCTCTCGAAGCTGGCCTTAGACGATTTTATGAGTGCCCGTAGCTTTTTGCTAACACTGATCAGAGATGCCTTCCCTTTTTGGGATTTTGCTCTATCATGTAGTAGCTTCCTCCTTCTATTGTATAGTTTGTTTATGGCTGGGGTCCACCAGACAGGACGTCTGCTTTTGGAGGATTGGGTCTTGGTTTTATTTGGGATTGCATGATCCATGCATTCCTGAAGGTGTTCATAGAATGCGTTTATAAAGGATTCTGCGGTCTGGGTCGTATTTTCCACAGGACCGGGGGCTTTGAAGGATTCCACCTCGGTTTTGAGGAGTGTGAAATTTGCTTTAGAGAAGTTTTTCACTGTGGTTTTCTGGGCAGGGAGTGGGGTCGGGATGTGAATATCTAGTGAGATTAGTTTATGGTCTGATCTTACCAGTGAGGGATACACTTCTGGTCTGAAGCATAGAGTCCCCATGTTGGTGATGATCAGGTCCAGTATGTTTTCCCCTCTTGTGGGAGTGGTAACAAGTTGTTCCATAGCATTTGAGTTTATAAATTCTAGGAACCTTTGAGCTAGGGTGTTGGAGCTAGAGTAATGCTCCCAGTCTATGTTTGGGTAGTTGAAGTCGCCCAATATAATGGTGTTTGGAGAGACCTTCATATTTTCCAGTGTTCTCAGGAAGGCCGAGTGGGGTTCCTGGGTTTGGGTGGGTGGTCTGTAGCAGGCTATAAACTGGAAGGCAGTTTTACCCACTGTTAGTTGCACATGGATAGTCTCTGATGCTTCGTGCTGTGCCACCAACCTGGAGGTGTGGGTATCTTTGACGAATATTGATACTCCCCCTCCTTTTCTGGTTCGGTCCAAGTTTTGGGGACGAAAAGCATGGTATGAGGTATAACCTGGTAGTGATGGGGTGCTCTCGGGAGCCTTGAACCAGGTTTCTGTTACTGCACAGATATCAATGTTCTCCATGCTAAGGAGAGTTTCGAGTGCATGCATCTTGAGGTTTAGACTTCTGGCGTTGAGTAGCTTTACTCTTAGTTTCTTATCCCTTGTGATACCTATGGAGGTGGGTTTGTCTTTTGAGCCTTGCCTAAAAAAGGCACTATGGGAGTAGGAAGAGCCTTTGCCAATATCCAAAAGCCCAGGGGTGACAGGTGCAAGCCGTCCCTAGCGAAGCATCGTGGCCTGTCGAGCATGTCATCCCAGGCTGACAGGCATTGGATCCCCTTTGAATGACACCAATACTTAAGCCAATTGTTGAAATTGATCATCTTGTGTTCATATTGTGGCATCATTCTTGGTGAGGGTAAGATGCTACTCAAGGTCAGGGTCATACCGGCCTGGGCCACATGCTCAGAGAGCTCCTCTATGTCTCTTTTCATGTAGTCTAGGGATGTACATCTCAGGTCATTCACACCAGCATGGACAATGACTGAGTCATATTTGTACTTGCCTTGGAGTGACCTGAGTGCTTGTATTATGTGGCGGATCCTAGCGCCCGACAGGCAGCTCACTGTGACCTTCTCCTTGTTCAGCCTGGTGAGTGGGACGTCAGTGTGCCTGACGATAGAGTCACCTATTACAAGTGTATCAGGTGTGTTGTTTAGCCTTAAGGGCTGTGACTGTTTGGCACACTGGCTTTGTGAGCTATGTGTTGCACGTGTTTTGTTTTGGAGTAGCGGTTGCTTGGGTGTCTGCTTTGGAGGTCTCTGCTGCTTAGGCAGATTTTTATTTAGAGCCTCCGAATATGTTTTTGTGTGTTTATGTGTTTGGTTTGCTGTCGTAGTAGGTCTATGTGAGACTGGAATTGTAGTGAGTGTGGTTTCCTTCTCCTCCTGACAGGTTTCACCAGTACTGAGTTGAGAGAGCTTAGCCTCCAGTTTGGCTATATGGTTGCATCTCTCACATGTGTTGGAATTTGTTGGGAGGAGGAGAGGGTTGTCTGTGTACATGAGGCAGTTGTAACATTGCCTCAAGATTCCCAGATTCACCAGCTGGACCGGAGAGGAGATTGACAACTGACCTTTGGACATGCTAGAATAGTATTGGGAATTCATTTATAATTGAAAAAAAAAGGGCCAATGGGGAACAAGGTACTCAAGGGGAGTTTGTGAGGGTGTAGTGCTTTTAATTTTTTAGTGCTGACTTATATAATTGCTTTAGTGAGCAAGTGCCAGGTAACTTAAATGCAATGTGTTACAGGTAACTTAAATGCAAAAATGACAAACAGTAACTTTCTTTCAAGTGAAACAAGGAAATAAGTACAGTAAGCAATGCAGATGTCACTAGGGTTCCATAGAACTGCTGAAAAGCCGCGTTTTAGGTGGAATTAGCGTTTCAGTGAAAAAATAACAAGCAAACAAGCATACAAACAAAGCTAGATTCAGCAGGCCTGGATCTAGTCTATGCTACAGCAAACAAGGTGTACCAATTCCAGTAAGAAACAGTTCAAATATGCAGGCACTATAAGCCTTTAACCAGAAATTCCCAGCTCAGAAGGGCAGAGTCCAGCCTCTCCTCCCACAAGAGTGCAGACCACAAACCTTCTTAATGTAAAATAACTAGCCTGAAGCCCAAGTGCTTAAACCAGAACTAATACACTTTTAGAATAACAGACACTGAGCCCTCAATCAGCAGTTCCCAACTTAGAAGGATGTAAGCTACCTGTCCTACCACCACAGTGCAGGCCACAAACCTTCCTAATGCAAAACAACTGGTCTGAGCCCAAGTGCTTAATCCAAAAGACTGAGAATGATAGCTACACTTTAATCAAGATACTACCAAGCAGTAGTATTCAGTCAGACTTTCCCAGTAAACAAATGTAAATAAATAAAATAAATAACCAACATGGCTTTATGATTCTACATTTACTAAGCACTTTAGAATACTTTAGAATTGTCTGACGTCCTAATGTTGGAGGATTTGAAAGAAGTGATTTTAACTTAGTAAAAGCTTGTCTATGGCATGGTTGCCATGGAAGAGGCTCAGGACTGTTCTTTTTTAATAGTTCAAGTACAGGTTTAATTATTTTAGCATAGTTGGATATCCACTATCTACAGTAGTCTGCTAAACCAAGAAATGCTCTAAGTTAAAAAAATAACAAAAGTACCAAAGTCCAACACGGCAAACTGGCAAGATAAATAAAATAAAAACTTTAATTCAGAACAGTAAGCGCTTTCACGGTGTATCAAACCACTTCATCAGACTGATTCTTGAAAGTACACACTATGTTTAAGTAGTTAGCATAAAATCAATTAACACCATCACTAAAAACATTTTAAAGAAACAGTCTCCAAATAGTATAGCTTAAATAAAAACATTAAGATAAAGCTCATATATAAAATAAAAACTGACAGAAATACAAAACATTTAAAATCTCAATGTTTAAGTGGTCTTGTCTTTAAGAATGGTTTTAATGAAACAACCTCATTTAAACCCGGTTCTTTGTCTGCATTCAGTGACAGAATCCATTTCTGTTCAGCAGATTCTGTCCTGTTCCTAATGTCTTCCCCTCTTAAATTCTCTGAAATTATTTCCAGCACCAGAAAGCTAAAGGTATGGTCAGCACCAAAATTCATTATATGTTTAGCAAGGGCATTTGTATCTTTATTTTTAATGTCCCTCTGATGTTCCAAGATTCTATCCTTAAACTTTCTGTTACTCATACCTATATAGAATGCTGGGCACTTAGCACAATAACTAAGATATATTATGTTTCTGGTCTTACAGTCAGCATAGAAATCTATTTCTATCTCAAACTTATTATGTGAATGTACATAATTCATACCTGTATGAATAAACTTACAGGCTGTACAATTTTTGCATTTAAAAGTGTCTTTCCTAGTCGATGTTAAAACTTTCGTAGTAGTGGATGCATTATAGCATATGTGTCTCTTCAATGATCTATTATTTTTAAAAGAGAAGTGTGGCACTGTATCTATAACACTTCTTAGTTCATCCACTGTATCTAAAATCTCCCAATTACATTTGATGATATCACAGACTCTATAGATATCTGATGAGTATGTTAAAGGAAATCTAAGGACCTCTGTTCTCTCATGTATCTGAGTACCTTCATTTAACAGTGGTTCAGAGAAATGGGGCCTTCCTTTACTTTGTCTCTGTATTAATGCATCTGTTATTTCATTTATTGAATACCCCCTATCCAAGAAGTCTTTCTTCAGAGACTCAAGTGCTGAACTAAGCTGTTGATCTTCGTTATGGAGTCTCATGACCCTAAGTACTTGTCCCTTAATCATGTTCTTAGGAATATGCCTAGGGTGCATAGTACTCTTATGAAATAGACAATTCCTCCAAGTGGATTTTCTATAAATACTAGTCTCCATGTGGTTAAAGTCTGATTTCTTCACCATAACATCTAAAAATTCAATTTTTTCCCAGGAATACTTAAATGTAAATCCAAGAAAACCTGTAGATTGATGCAAGAATTCTACAAATTCAACAAGGGTCTCATATGATCCATTCCATAAAAGGAAAATGTCATCCACAAAACTAACATACCATAAGATGTGGTGAGAAAAACCTGTAGCTTGTAATAATACATCTCTCTCCCATTGTAATAAAGCCAGGTTAGCATAGCTGTTCGCACATGCTGTGCCCAATGCTACACCAACCTTTTGTACATAAAACTGTGGATTTTCAAGAATCAGTCTGATGAAGTGGTTTGATACATTGTGAAAGCTCTTACTGTTCTGAATTAAAGTTTTTATTTTATTTATCTTGCCAGTTTGCCATGTTGGACTTTGGTAATCTTGTTTTTTAATTGGATTTTTTTATTGTACTGATCCATTCTTATTCCTAGTGTTGTGCTTTTTTTTATAAATGCTCTAAGCTGTTTTAGAGTAGTAAGTCTGTATAGCTGCAATGTGAGAGGGCAAAATGTGTCATGCATTTTCAGAGAATAGATGTCCTAAATACTGGACTTGCGGTTGCCCAAGCTGAAGCTTAGATCCATTTGTTTTAAATTCTAACTCAGCTAGTTTAGTTAACAAGAAGACAGTATCAGTCTGACAGTTAGCTAAAGAATTAGATGCTGTGAGAAAATCATCTACATACTGTACTAAAGTAGACCCGCAGGGTATTTTATTTAGCTGCTTTTTCATTTTTTTGAAAATAAGGTGGGTAATTCTACATATTCTTGGGGTAAGTATGTCTATGTGTATTGCTCTCTTCTATATGTAAACACAAACAAATGCTGACTATCAGGTTGTATTGGGATAGAAAAGAAAGTTGAGGAAATATCAATAACTGAAAGTGTGGTAGCAGAAGGGGGAATTGAGCTAAGAATAGTTGCAGGGTTAGGTACTATAGGAAAAGAAGATACAACTACTGCATTTACAGATCCTGGAGAAATCTATGAAATTGGCTGCGGTTAGCATTGTCGCCTCACAGCAAACGGTTCTTTGGTTCGATACTCAGTTGACGTGCCTTCTGTGCGGAGTCTGCATATCCTCCCTGTGGTCAAGTGAGCTTTAAGGACATGCAGGTAGGTGCGTGCATGTGTGTTTGTGCCTTCTGTGAAGGTTGGGTACTGGGCTGGCAACTCGACACCGTAAAAAACTCCACTGCCAATCAACCTGTAAGCCAGAGATCCGCCATGGTGACCCCTAACTAGGAAAAGCCAAAAGAGAGATCCTGGACAAATCTATGTGTCTGACAGGTTTTTTACTGGCAAAATGGGTGTATTACAAGGACTCTTAGTAGGAATAGTTATGCCTTGTTGCAGTAATGCTGAAATAACTGGTTTAATTTCTCCTTCTGCTCCTGCAGAAAGGAGATATTGTGCAACCATGGGCAGAGATTTATGAGGTTGTAAAGTAATTTGTACAGGTGTTCCATCTCTAAGTCTTGCCTCATTTTTATGAGTTGTCCCTAACTGTAAAGGAGCTGCATTTAGTAAGTCTACATTTGATAGCTGTACAGGTTTTGTGAAATAAGGAAATAAAGAGTATTTTTGCATCGAAAACACCTGCAACAGTACACGTCTGTATCACTGGAGACTCATTAGGATAATTTAAATATATTTCATTCGGTGTACAGAATATTGCACATTGCAACTTACAGAGAAGATTTCTTCTTAAAAGATTAAGGGGAGCTGAGGTTCCAATGAGGAAAGCATGTTGGTCTCTCAATGGTCCCAACTGAATGGAAATTGAAACAGTTTCATGGTAGTCTAAAGAAACTCTTGATACCCTGACTCCTCACACTGTGTTGCAGGACAAAGGGATATTTTTGGCCACGGAAGCATTTAACATTGATCTAGTAGGTCCAGTATTTATTAAAATGGGAATATTGCTGTCTTGAATTTTAATGTTAACGAATGGTTCTTTTTTGTTGACAGGTATGAAAGGAAATAGCCGTGATTCTTGTTCATGGCTATTCTATTTATCTTGTTGCCAAGCTTGTGGCTGTCAAGGAATGTTTCCCATAGGAACTTGTTGCCTCACATTTTGGTGGACATTTTGCTGACCTCATGGTGGCAGCTGATTATCAAATGGATTGTTAGACTGCATTGGCACATCTACTGGTTGCAGGAAAGGACAACTGTCCCTCCAATGGCCATTTTGGCTGCAATTAAAACACAGATTTGATTTTGACCCTGTCCCTGTACTTGTGAATTTGGGGGATTAAAATTCTGAGGAAATGTTCCTTGATTACATCCCCCTCTTTTCCCTTTATTTATTTTATTTTTTTTATTTCTAATAAGCTGTTGGCACTGTAGGTTTAATAAATGTTCTTGGCACTCTTTTTGTTGCTCTTGTTTTTCATGCATAAGGGTGTCTGCTAAATATTGAACCTGATTAACAAGTTAATGAAGCCCCGAACTTGGCCAGGTTAAACAAACTTTGTTAGCTGGTCTCGGATGGGGTGTAATAAACCATTGACAAAAGCAGCTGAGAGATCACTTGCTGCCAGACCTTCAGTAGGTTTTGTATAACCTGAGAAGGCTTTAAAGGTGTCTGTCATGTGCTGTAAATAAGATAGAATTGACTTATCCTCTCTCTATGTGACTGCGTTTATTTGGGACCAGTTAAGTACCGGTGGACATACTGCAGTAATAGCCTGCAATAAACAAGTCCTAGCTGCCTGAAAAGACTGTACTTCCATGTGTTGGGGAATAGGGTCAGGTATATTAGCATGATTCCAAATGAGTTTAAATAGATCAGGCAGAATAGATGTGTCCATTAGTGCTTTGAGATCCTCTAAAGTAGGATTTTGCAATTGAACATGCCCTTTTAAGATTTTTATATATTTTGCTGGATTTGTTTTAATTGATGGGAGAGAGTCCAAAATAGTTTGGAAATCAACAGCAGACAAAGGGTAGAACATATTTATAGCTGAAGGTGCTGCCTCATCTGTACACTGGGCTGGGTTTTAGGACTTGTTGCAGAGGATGTAGATGGGTGGTTGGAGTAATTACACTGTCTTTCTTTTTCTCCAAGGAGGAATCAGAATATTCTTTTAACTGGATTGAATTTATCAGGGCCAAAATAACCATCCCCATTTATAATTATTGGGAATTGAGTAACAAATTTATGTGAACGTAGCTTTTGTTGTCTAGGAAGAGAAGATAATACCCCCTTTGTACATTGCCTTGGAAAGCTAATAAACATTTGAGGTAATTTAGACCGGGCATTGACGAAAGCGTTAAATTTTACTTGTGTTTTACATTTGGAATAAACTGGTTTGTGGACTCGCAACAGTAGTACTTTTTTCTGGATTTATTTGTGTTTTTGAGCACTACTGCACCACTATTTCGGTTATTGGGTACGGTCTGAAACAGAAGAAGAGGAAGAAGTTTTAGGTTGGCTAGAGGATAGAGGCAACTGAGGAGGTAGAGTCATTTGGCTAGTGGAAGTGGATGAGCCTTTCTTAATAAGGTGGTGGACTAGTAATTTGGAGGTGGAAGAAGAGATTACAGAATCTTGCTGGTCAGGGGGAGATGATGGTGCATTATAAAGTGGTGGGTGGTGCAGTGGGTAAAACTATGCAGTCATCATCAGACAACTCGCCACAGCTAAGTTGTAATTTTTCAGTTTTCTACTCTGTTTCTGACAATCAGAATGTTGTAGACGATTAACCATCTTATTAGCCACTTGTAACTGCATTTTAAGTTTAGCTGTGTTATGTTTTAAACTACGAACTAGAAATTTTTTTTTTTTTTTTTTTTTTTTTAAATCTTTAGACTTTACCTGCCATGCATTAAAGGCTGACCCACAGCCAGCAGGGACTTTGTTACCTCTTTTCAAGTCTTTTATATAAGTTTAGCAGAATAGTTTTATCAAAAGTACCTGCAGGTGGAAAAGTCAATTTACCATCATTTTTAGTGAGCTCATGCCATTTATCTAAATAAAGACATTTATCTTTGTTACAATTCTGAAACGTATGTCTTCCATGAGTACCATGTTTCTTTAAGTACCCACATTCTCTCCCATGATAAAGAAAACTTACAATGTTAATGCCAAAAATAAATAAATAAATAAAAGATATCTCACTCACATACTAACCCACGCGCAAACAAAAGCTACTTTTACCTGTAGAAACCTGAAAGTCTGCCAAGACTGAAAGTTTCAAAGAGAGGTGCAGTTGTGAACTGACGCTACAGAAAATACACTAGTCAGAAAACTGTCAAAGGGCCCAGTAAAATGATTTTCTATAGAAGCAGCTCTAGGCAGTTTGAAAAAAATCCAGAGTCTTTAAGGCACCATCTGTTAAAGTTTAACCATAATAAAATAAACTTCAGTCACTGTCAGTAAAAAAATAATGCACACATATGGGTGACAGTACTCAGGAAGTCATGTCTCCCTAAAGAAAATAATTAATCATCTTTTTATTTGAAAACTTTAACAAAGTAATAAACTTTATCAATCATACCACTGTTAGCATCCAGTAGAAAAATGCTAACAAATACAGTTCATAATACAGTTCATTCTTCATACCATTACTAAATATTTAATAGAAATAAATCAAGTTTAGTAAAAATATATCTGCAACTTCTTATCTACATTTCTAGATTAGTATGGAATAAGTTTCTTTTTACCATGTGATTTACAAAGAATGCTACCTCGGGCTCAGAAAATGAAACTTAACATTCTGTACATTTCCATGTTTCCGCTTATGCTGTTGCAAACACATACACGCTTCTACAACACATGTAGTTCCATTTTAACCCTTTACAATGTAATCTGAATTATCTGCGGTGGTGGTGCTGCGGTAGCATTGTCGCCTCACAGTAAGACGCTGTCCGGTTCGATTCTCAGCTAAAGCGTCTTCTGCGTGGAGACATGCGTGAATGGGCGTACCTTTGTTGAAGGTTGTGCATCAGGGCTGGTAACTTGGCACGTAAAAATCAACTACCAGTCATTAGCGGACTGGAGTTCCGCTGTGGTGACCCATAACCGGGAAAAGCCGTAAGACACAACAATGTCATCTGAATTGAAAAGAAATGAGTAACAGGCACTGAGGAAGCTACGGACTGCATGCTGCCTATTGCAGTGCCAAACTATCACACAACAACCACTGGCCAAATGAAATTGATGTAGTGCAATACAGTGTCTGCCGGATGCATGTCACTCCCACTGCAGTATTGTATCCACAATCATGCAGTATTCACTATGCTGCTCAGCATAGTTACCATAATAGTATACATACATGGTGACATGGTACACTTAGGACTCCCAGAAGGCCTGTTAGGTCTTGTGTCAGTATGCCACATTTACTGACTAGAGGATAGAAGCAATTATAGGAGTATATAGCTAGGACCAGATATCTCTGTGCTGTTGTGTACAAACCATACTACTTGGTGATGCATTACTGTATGCATATGGTCTTCTAGGGCTCTCAAGGGCTGTGGCTCCATGCATTGCAGAGCAGACCATTTGTATCTGCCTTGTTCACCTTGGCTAGATACATCTATTTGGGCCACCATTTGCCATGTATATCCACCCATATTTTTCCTGAGGCCATGCATCACACAAGAGGAGGGTCTGCATCAAATAAAATACTAAAAACTGGAAGCACACATCCTACATGTAGATGAACCTCCTGGTTCATCCACATGAGAGTACCTAGCCTCCATTTTAAACCACACAGTATATGGCCACAAATGTGCCCCAGTCCAAGCAGTGCTGTTGTCACTGAGTGGCCCATCTGTCAGGCACATGAAAGTGGGTACAGGCATGAGTAACTACACCCACCCTGTCATTTGGTCCAGCCCCATTGACAGGTTAGTACACTACTTTGTCCCTGTGCTTGCCATCCCACTGTAGGCATTTATGCCCACTGCTGTTATTTGGTAAATAACCAGTATAAAATATAAATGTACTATAATTCATATAAATGGTAGTGTCCTTTTTGCCATTTTGTATGCATGCACTCCAAGTTGTACTTGTATCTCATTTTCATACAGGTATGTATCTGTGGTGGATTGTACATTGCTAAACTGGACATTGTTGTCTTGTACCAACACCTGTGCAACTTGGTAGTCTATAATAAGTATACAGAGCAGTCTACTAAACAGTGAAACATACATAACTGTATTCTCCATAGAACTCATTACACTGCTGTGCAATGATTTTGGGAACCATATGAAAGACAAAGGTGCTGGACAGAGATTGTAGCTCATATGACATGATATGCCAAGGGAAGCTAATAATTGAGTGCCACCATAAGTTAACAGAGATATAAGGCTTCTCTGTTACAAGCTATCCTTGGCCACAGATGCACACTCACACCAGATATGCTCCTGAGAGATGAAGCAAATCTATTCTGGGCCTCCATCCCAGAGGTATCACCCTCAGGTGTCCAAGTGGGCTAGAGATGGTTCCTCATATGTCAGGCATTAGTTACACCATTGTGCTATGTTTCCAAATAGTATTACAAAGTCAAGGTATATAAGTATTTATGTTCTGAACTATTGGTCCTTTCTCCATCCTCAGATGATGCTGTCAAGGGAGCATCCATCCAGGCTGTCATGGAAGATTGTCTGGGACTGGATATCTGGATGTTGGCATGTGTACTACATTACAGGACATGCTAGAAGTGCATGAAAAGGTATCAGCCTCCATAGAATGTACTGCCTCCACATCTGCCTCCAAAGATGAAAGTGATGCTGAGTTGTCAAGTGGTGACATGGAACAGGCTGTGATATAGTTTCCCATCCATAACTGACACTGACACATCTGTAGAGGACCCAGCACATGTGGGTCATGACAGAGCACCTCTCCAGTACTGTCTGCACCACAAAGTAGTGGTGCTTCTGTGTCTGATAAAACTGGTATGTGTATGAATGATGTAGCAGTACTATGGCATCACGGGGGTATATTTATTGTTGTGGCTCCATTGCAGCATCAGCTGCATAACCATAGACTAATGATGTAGTGATGCTGTTACTGCCACATCCGTGGGCTGCCATGCAAAACTACTGTGGTGTAACCTTCAGGTACAGTCTTGCTTTGCAGATGAACTGCATGGCATGGACAGCACCATACGGCATGAGGTTTATGCAGTTTATGTACAGGCTGGCAGGAGGCACATTGAACTGTGTAAAGTGGTCACTGCTACAGTATAGCAATTTGTAGCAGTGTGCCAATGGCCTGATCAGGCTGTGACAAAATAGACATGACTACACCCAGTCATCAAATGCCTTGTTGTAACAGTTGTCCTCTCCTGTCCAGGCACAGCATTCTCAGGTTCACTCCACCCAGAGGTGGATGGTTGCACAATCCCCCCACATATCCAGTGTGCTTAACACATTCCCCCTTGTACATGGATGGCTTTAGTTTATATATCCTCTCTCCAGCAAAATGTGTTGCTGGGCTCACAGCTTGGTCACTTCAAACACCAGGAGTAGGTGTACATACTGCATCTGCATGGATGGGAATCACATCTGCACATGAGCATGGTTGAGGACAGGCAACAAAGTTATGGACATCTCTCTCTTCTAGTGACTGGAGTAGATGCCCACAGGTAGCTACATCATGTGAGAGACATTGAGGCCCTGGGCACTATGTGTCCTTTGGTCCTGTTGCAACGTGCACCATGATTGTAGCTTGGGAAATGATGGCATTACATTATGATTTCTTGTTATCTACTATAATGATTTATGTGTTAGGCCTATACAGCTGTGTCATATATGTTATTACAGAGGTTTATGCACACATTTGACTACAGTGAGTACTAATCATCATCTTCTTTCGGCTGTTCCCGTTAGGGGTCTCCAGAGCGGATCATCTGTTTCCATTTCCTCCTGTCCTCTGCATCTTGCTCTGTCACACCAGCCACCTGCATGTCTTCTCTCACCACATCCATAAACCTTATCTTAGGCCTTCCTCTTTTCCTGTTACCTGGTAGCTTCATCCTTAGCATCTTTTTCCCAATATACTCACCCCTCTTCAGCACATGTCCAAACCAACATAAACTTGCCTCTCTGGCTTTGTCTCCAAACCTTCCAACCTGGGTTGACCCTCTAATATACTTATTCCTGATCCTGTTCACCCTCGTCACACCCAGTGCAAATCTTAACATCTTTAACTCTGCCACATCCAGCTCTAACTCTTGCCTTTTTGTCAATGCCACTGTCTCCAACCCATATAACATAGCTGGTCTCACTACCCTCTTGTAGACCTTCCCTTTCACTCTTACTAGAACTCGTCTGTCACAAATCATTCCTGACACTCTTCTCCACCCACTCCATCCTGCCTGTACTCTCTTCTTCACCTCTCTTCCACACTCACCACTACTCTGAACTATTGATCCCAAGTATTTAAACTCATCCACCTTCGCCAGCTCTACTCCTTGCATCCTCACCATTCCTCTATCCTCCCTCTCATTCACACACATATATTCTGTCTTAGTCCTGCTGACTTTCATTCCTCTTCTCTCTAGAGCATATCTCCTTCTCTCCAGGGTCTCCTCCACCTGTTCCCTACTCTCACTACAGATCACAATGTCATCTGCAAACATCATAGTCCATGGGGGCTCCTGTCTGATCTCGTCTGTCAACCTGTCTATCACCACTGCAAATAAGAAAGGGCTCAGAGCTGATCCTTGATGTAATCCCACCTCCAACTTAAATGCATCCATCACTCCCACTGCAGACCTCACTGCTGTCACACTACCCTCATACATATCCCGTAACACTCTTACATACTTCTCTGACACTCCCGACTTCCTCATACAATACCACATCTCCTCGCTAGGCACCCTGTCATATGCTTTCTCTAAGTCTACAAAAACACAATGCAACTCCTTCTGACCTTCTCTGTACTTCTCCATCAACACTCTCAGAGCAAGCATCGCATCTGTAGTACTCTTTCCCGGCATGAAACCATACTGCTGATCACTAATCATCACCTCCCTTCTTAACCTGGCTTCCACTACTCTTTCCCATAACTTCACACATTTGACTACAGTGAGTACTAATATATGAGTTTACTTTCAGGTGTCCTCACTTCATTTCATCCAAAGACCTGAATAGCTATGGCACCACACTTCTGCTTTACTTGTCATCAGTCAGCCATGTGTACACCATCTGGTGGGACAGGAGCTGTGGGTAGTGGCTCATCCTTGGACTCTTCCTTACTGTTCTCTGACTTGTTTACAGGTTCTGCAGCATTATATTATGCAGGATTCAGCAGGCCACAAACATACTGCAGGCCTTTACCAGAGTGTATCAGTGTGCCACCAGAGTTGTCCAGACAGCAAAAACGCATCTTCATCTCAAAGAAGACACATTCTATGATGTTTCATCCACAGCAGTGAACACAGCTATATGTCTCCTGTGTATATGTCTGTGGAGAGCATGCAGGTGTCAACACCTATGGCTCCAGCTGGTATCCAACATCACCTAATAAATAACCCTGGGGTATATGACATGATTCCAATAAATGCTATATGGCACTGGAATGTCAGGCATTGCCATTATGATTAACTCTGGATTGTGGGATGATCCATCTATGACATGGCCTCTGTGGTCACATACCATCTGGCAGTTAACCGAACAGGTGGTTGCCTATTGAGGTATGCGTATGCATCAGCTGTAACTGGCTTCTGTATTGCTATATTTGTGCCATCTACTGCACCAAAGATGCTTGATAGCTAGCATACATGGCATATTGAGTAGAAGCTTCACATTTTGGGGGGGTTTATCCTCCTGTTTGTTTCTCACTCTTATGTATTGGGCTGTATATGCCAGCAGACAATCCAGAAATGACTGTAAGATGTGACTTGGCAGATGCTTGCCTGTTGTGTCCCTGGAATGTGCCTTCAGACTGGATGGTTATGACCCTGGTTTGGAAAGCTGTAGGTGTACCTCTTCTTAGGAGAGACTTATGCCTGGCTTATAGAGCAATCTCAGACCCAAACCTAATAAACTTGCTGCACATCCATAAAGCAAATGGGAATAGAGCTACCCATTCCAGGGACCTAAATATGGCCTGTGACTTAAATAGGACATGCTGGAGGGACAGATTTGTCTCCCAGCTACTGCCGCATCTTTGGAGTAGGCTACCAATTCATGTGAAACAGAGCACCTCTATGACACTGTTCAAGTGGATAGAGCACCGTAAATTCTTGCCGGGGATAGCGCCCACAACCCTCCTGGACAAGGGCAGTCATTAGAAAATGGAATCCTGGGTATTGACTAGTTTATCTATGGTATTACATTGGGATGAAATGGCTAAGCTTGAAATAACCTCCAGGTCAATAGCCTAGTAAACTCCTATGATTTACCACTTCTATTGCCTGACACAGTAGGATTATCTCATCCTTTGACTATTCATGTGGAACCAAACAATTTGCTTTGGTATTGTTAGACCAAAGTACAGGATCTATGCCAAAAGCACCTATTAAATGTCAGGGTGCCCGTGCTGCAATGGCTGCATTAGTGGCTGTGATATGGCAACTAATATATATGACAAACCTTCTGTTTGTTCTACAACATATGTAGTGACATCTGCAGTTTTTAGCTTGTAAATGTGTTACCTTGTGCGCTTCCATATATGGTATTCTGCAAACGTGTTGTGCTTTATGAACTGTGACACTTGTAGCTGCCATGACAAGAACTTCATTTGCATACTGTTTTTGTGTCCTTTTTGCTGACTGCATATTGTTGCTACATGACCCCATAGCTTTGTTTGTAAACCACTTTTGCCTTTATATGTGACACGGAACACATACCATTGTAGCTCTTATTTATGCATAGGACCCTGTGAGTGTTGCATTGTAATTTTAACTGTTTATTTAAGTTGACACTCTTGCAAATAACGTAGTTTAATAATGAGTAATAATAGTGCTAACCTTTTTTTTTGTTTTGGCATTTCAAAAACAGGTTTGAAAATCACGAATAAGATGAAGTAATTTTTTGGGGGGATATGTAGATTAATTGGAACATGGTTACCAGTAATGCAGCGTCTGTACGTTACGTATTATGGCAATGTCTGTTTTTGTAGCTTTACCATATAATAATGTATTTATTTATTTTGCTAAGTTGAAAAACAGCTTAACCTTGAATAAAAAAAAAATCAAAACCTCTGATTTAAAAAAGCACCATTCTACAACATCCTCTGTCTATCTCCATCCTTCAGCACCACAACAAGTAGTGAAGATGACGTATGCTTTTTCCTGAGAATGTTCTTATTGCAATGTGATCCGTGCAGGTCAACATGCTACAACACTGCATGACAACAAGCCACCAGTGTGAAGTAGTTCTATTCAATTAATTTAACAATTATCATAAATGTGAAGCACATAAACTGTATAATAGTCATACTGGAGTATGTGGCAAAATGTTTTTATGTATGCCAGCATATGTAAGATACATCACACTATACAAGTCACCAAGCTATATTGTTTAAATAAACCATTAGAAGATGGCATTGATAGCAAGTCTCTTCTCAAAAGATTCCAAAGAGCTTATACTGTCTACCCCTGTCCAACCTCATTACCTTCACAATTCATGATATATGAGGAAACATGTAGTTTAAAGTTGCATCATCAAATCAGATGAGTAGGAGAACTTGAATTTATTCTGTAATGGAAGGCTGGTCACAGAGTACACTGGGACTGTGCTCCTCTCTCCCACAAGTGCATTCCTTCCAAGGCAGACTTAAGTGGAAGGTGGAGAAGCAGTGAGTGTCTAGCTTTGGATAGCAGAGAAGGTGTCATTTAGCAGGTAATGGAGAGGAGTAGTGGAAGTAAGGGGCACCAAATAAGGATCGGAAGACCAAATAAGCCTGTTTTTCATTGCCTTGTTGATCCTGTCCCCAGTGTGATATGGAGGGAGAATACCTATGACCTAGAAATGTGCTGGTGAGGTAAGATCTAGGTGGAGCGAGTTCCCATGAAATAATATGGTAACAAATTTAATGTGAGTCCACAGGTGATATGTGTGCTTGTGATAGAAAACTAATTAAACATATTAGTGCATATAAATAAAGGACTGGTGAAATGCAGGCCATGGGGCCTAGCTGGGAAGACAATAGTGTGCAGAGTGTGATGGAACTTCAGCTAATCTGTGGTTATTACAATGGTCTGCAAGGATTTTGAGAATATTTCAACTTATGTTGGTTTGAAAACAAAGTATACTATGGTGGGTTTGACTAAAGTAAAAATGTAGTGAGTGGAAATGCATATAGTAATAATAATAATAATAATAATAATAATAATAATAATAATAATAATAATTGTGTGTATGGAAGCATGTAAAGTATATAGCTCCTGGTTGCATAGCAGGTGGGTGAAGTGAGACTGCAGGATACATATCTGTTCTAGCATATAAGGTCGGGTTTAGTGTTTAAGGTGCTCTTTCTTGGAATCCTGCTTACTGTGGTGTGATTGCAGATGTTTATAGAAATATGAGTAATTTTAGAGGATTGCAATACAGATTGTTATTTGTAGAAATGGAAATGGTTGTTGTTACAGACAATGTTGACTTGTAGCAATCAAGTAAACTTTCTGTAGAAGTAGCATTATTACTACTTTCACTATTTGAGGTATCCCACTCATGCGGCAGCCCCAGTAATACAGCACCTCTGGGGTTACAATAAAGGTTATAGTTTTAGAGTGTTATTTTTTATTTGTTACATAGATAAGCACACTGGACACAGGTGTCGATTTTCAGGGGCAGCCCAGTTCGCACAGTTGACAAATTGTTGCTGAGTGAATAAATCACAGGACTACAAGAAGCAGTTCATAACAACTCATATCCTTCCTTCGCTGTGTGAATTGCCACATAAGATTTAGGTTATGGGTTTTAGGTTAGGGTTACTGTTTGAGGGTCTGGGGTTTCAGGTTTAAGGCTATGATTATGGTTTCATGGTTAAGGTTAGAGTTATAGCGTTAGCTTTATGTTTGGGTTTTGGGTTTAGTGTTATGGTCAGAGTTTTAGATTTAGGGGAAATTAGATTGTTTACTAGGACTAGGGAGAGCATAATACTGAAACACACCACTTTTTTTTTAATTTCCATGACAGGGCATAACTCATCAGACCTATTCAGAAAGACAAACCATGAAAATGATTTACACTGTTATAGCTGTTTGGAAGAGTTACAGAAGAAGAATGAATTAAGAGTGATTTGAGTCATAGCTAGGGACAGGATTGCAAGATTTCACTGAGCCTATTCTTTTTAAAAGAGGGACAAAGTGCCAGAAGCAATATGTGCAGGGGCTTTTTGCTTAAGATGTTGGGGTAAGTTATTTGCAAATGTGCAATAAAATGATACTTACAATAAGGTTACTGTGGACATTAATAAATATAATGCAAAGGAAAGGAAATTAAATTAAAAGTTACGGTGATTCAGGAGGGATTTGCAAGTTGGGAGAATGTCTGTAACATTGTGTGAGGTAAGCTCCATATAAGAAGCTGTGTGCAAGCATTTGCAGTTTTATTTCATACTGTAAAGAAGGCCAAGTAAAGAAAAAATGAGTGACAGACTGCCTCCATCCAAGCAATATGTAGGAGTCTAAGCTGATGCAATGTGAAAGTTTTAAAAGGCTTTTGTTGGGAAGGCAGACTTATTCCTGGTAGCTGCATGCATTCGTGGTTTCTGTTGTACTAGGGCTGGAGAAGAGCAACTGCTTATCCAAGATTGTTTGTATTTTACATTTACTGGGGATGTTTATAATGGCTTGGTTTGAGTTTACAAGACACAAGTAACAGGCCAGCTTCCTGACTACAGCAAAATTAGTGTTACTTCAATTATCAGTGGCAGGAATTTATATTATCACTGCTGGTATGCATGACCTTCACTAAAAATAAAATGAGGGAAAGGGAAGCCTAACACAGATGTGTATGAGAGTGCAAAAACCCCAAAAAGCAGAAGAAGAAGAAGAAACAAAATAAATACACAAAAAGGTCAGGGCTGGGGTTGATAAAAAAGGGTTATGGTTGATACAAGGGGACAACAAACTAACTCAGTTCTAGAACCAATAGCTAGTACATATTATTATTTAGAAGCACATGGGAAGCTGAAACTGTTGTCCATATAACAGCCATCCCCAACAGTGGAATGTGCCTTTTCAGTGCCTAAAGGACCACTATAGGCAGAAACTGAAAAACATGTGTAGGTTTATCTTACCATTTAATTTGTCATAGTCCAAACATGGCAGCTGCACACTATCTACTTATTACTAGTTTTAATTTTGTTCTAACCCTGAATGCCCTTATGAGAGCAGATGTGCTGACATGTTCTTGTTTTCTTAGCTATTTTATGCCCATAATACACTGTGAGGACACAGCTGATGAAATTGCAGTTCCCTAGCCTGTCATGTAGATTAAAATCCCATTTACCTGAATGGAACTAATGGCAAATGCAGTCAAGTTTTCAAATCCCGGGTAGTAATACCATATGTGTTACACATCTGTAACATGTTCTTGCAAAAAAGATAAAGAAATAACTGAGATAACATAAAATCTTTAGAAAGTTATACTTTGTGACTTTCAGGTTCTATATTCTGTATTCCTTCCTGAGTCAGTTGGAATGTTGTATTTCCTGGCTTGCAAGGATCAGTTAATTTATGAAGTTGCTTGCGGTAGTTAACAGGTTTATTCACCTTCAGACTGCAAAAGGCTTAATATATTTATTGCCATGAGGACGGAAAAGAATACAGCTTCATATGACATCACAAAGTTATAGCTGTGAAGTTTGAGCCTGAATAGGTTTGTGACTTTATTGAGTAAAGAATATCCCTGGCCAAAAAATCAAATTGCGCTAGAAGATGACCAAAGTGATTCCTAGCTCAGAGAACAGATCAGGCTACCTCCCATTGTCACTGGAATGCAGACCAAATCCCTATTAAAAACCACAAAACAATAGATAGGAATAAAAAACAACCACAAGCAGCCAGAAAATGCCCATAGCTCTTTTAATGAAACCCAAGAATTCTCTCTTAGGGCCTCAGCATACAACCATTACAGAGCTCATTAAAGGCGCTATTGGGATTTTCTGGCTGCTCGTGGTTGTTTCTAATCCCTATTGAAGTAGAATCCCTTTAGCAGGGGCAAACATGCAGAAGTGCAGTAGTTAAGTACCAGCAACAAATACAGAGTAGCATATTACACAGTAACACTGCCTGGAAGACTTCTCAAAAGTCAGATCTCAGCAGCATAGCCAATCAAAAAAAGATCAAATGTGCGCTACATTGCATACTGCCACAGATCAAAATATAGTCAAGCTTATACTCACTCCTAACTAACAGCAAAAAACACAAATCTGAACCCTTCCAAACTACATACACATACAGTTACACATTATCACCATACACAGCAATAAGAATGGAAATATTATCTACAATTGTTTGTGCAGGGGGACAATCCCACTGCAACCTCACAGCCCATGCAGTTTCATATATACCAGCTGTGAGGTTGTACAACAGTGGATGAACGGATTATTCCCAACTCCCTCTGTGCTATGATCTTGCACTAAAAGGAAATGGCATATTTCAATTAGATGTGTGCCTCAAATCCCCAAGCAAACATTGTTTTCAATAAATTAAGCAATCCTTTGAAAGGGGTAAGTAAGCTGTTCTCTTGATTGAATGAATGGAACCTGGATAGATAGATTGATTGATTTGTAAAGCTCCATAGGTTTTAAGTCTACTTTTGTTGAATGTAAGATTTTCGGAATTATGTCAAAGTGTGTTCATTCAAATGCTGCTTCAATTGGTTGTTGATGTGTGTTTGTAGAAAGGATTCATCTGAATTCAGTTTAACAATAAACGTGAATGAGTATCTGCCATTCACATACATGCTGGATTGCTAAATGGGGGGGTGGGGTTATACTTTTGTTCTGAGAACAATCAAGGAATTTAGGTTTAAGGAATAGGAGGAGTTTTAGGATTAAGGTATGATCAGGGAGTTTGGTTTAAGAGAGTGTGAGGGGAGTACTATGGTTAGGGAATGACATGTAAATTTAAGTTTAAGGAGTTTGAAGTGAGACTAGGTTTAGGGAGAAATTGGGGAATTTAGATTTAGGAAGTGGGATGGAAGTCATAAGGTTAGGGAGCAATTAGAACATGTAGATTCATGAAGCAAAAGGGGAATTTTAGAGTTAGGGAGCAATTGGATAATTTAGATTAAGGGAGCAGGAGGGTAGTTTTAGTAAAGTTAGGATGATGTGAGGTCTCTAGTAGTTTTGAAAAATGGGGTCTAAGAAAGTTATATAAGTTTGGGGAATCAGGTTAGTTGGGGGTAGGGCGGTTGCCTTATTAGGTTGTTTGACAGGCTTTTGGTTATATTCATTGGGTTGTTATTCAATGTGTTTTCATCTATTTAAAGAAAGGTATTTCTGTTATTCACAGTTTGCATGCAGAACAGTTAGGCCTGTTAATCTTGATAACTCTTAGGTCTGCGAGTAACATCTAGTAGCAATGTGAATGTTTTTGTATTTAAGGTAGTCCTAGCCGACCAAGTTCATCTTTACAATGAGTACGTATTTACTCTTTTATTAACAGTGAAGCCAATGCATGGGGTAAGGGAGTGCTTCATGGCACTCCCTGCTATTTGTAACATTTGGTCAGCTTTTGATGCCAGAGCCTAGAAACAGTTTCTGGGTGACAGGGCTTCTTAAAGTGTCACCTTTAGAGGTTACTGATATTTCCTGTGTTTAAAGAGGCAAAATATAATGGCAGCATTTATGTATAACAAGATTAACAAGGAGGTTTTGTGGGAGGAAAGGCATACAGTTTACTGGTTATTCTTTGTCCCTGTCTGTTCTCCCTCCCTCCTTCTTCACTCTTGTTTGCACAGGAAGAAAAGGAGTAAGGAGTACTGCTTAGTGAATGGTCTAAATCAGCAGAGTTTGTAATGTTTTGCTGACTGCCAAAGAAGCAGAAGCTCTAGTAAATAACACATCTTTCTGTTCAAAAACATAAAGGATGACAGGCTGTCCGGAACACAAATCCACATTTACATTAAGCGGTTTCATCATCCATTCACAACTTTATGATTTGTGTTTCTTGACAGCTTGTCACCCTTTATGTTTTTGGAGCTTTAGTTTGTGTTTATATTCTTCTGTTCAACAAGTTTGTCTGTAGAAATACTTTGTTGTAGTCTTTGCACTGATTTCTAAGGCAGTATAAATGTAACAGCTGTTGCTGGCTTGTGTTATGTGACTTACCAAATACAGTGAGACTGTTCATATTAATGTATTTGAAGAATAGGTTTGTCCATTTTTTTAATTTCTCCAAGTCCAAACCAATAGGTTTACTTTATGTCAGTTGCAATGGTACTGGAGGGCTTAATTAGGGGTGCAGCAGACTGAGATGGCCACTTCATGACCTCTGCATTTTGAGTTATGTGACCCAATTTTGAGTTTGATTGGTCATTGTCACTTGTCTCATGCATTCAAAAGAGATGATAAAGTATGGGTTCAAAATATTTATTGTACATAAACACATCAAGAACTGTAACTGGAAGTTGTATTTAAGCTAACTGATTCATTCATTACTTCAAACACACTCGCATATGCATCTCCATTCACGCCTGCATTCAGTCTGGCTGACTGTACAAAATGGCACTGATCCTGCACATGCTCAGTACTTACATGCACGTTATCTATCTACAATGGCTGACTAGGAACAATATACTCAGTAATCTACAGTCATTTTCCCTCAATTCTCTTTGTTTAACTCTGATGGCATAATGAGAGACGGCCATTTTAGAAGCAATGGCTGAGGTCAGTACAGTAGCAGTTGAAGCACTGACTCTTATGTTCAGGAAAGCATCTTAGTGTTGCTGTAAGTCTCATGCCTTTCAGAGGTGCATAGAGCATACTGAGTGCTGGAAGTATGGTAGGGGCTAATGGCATGGTCCTGCAGGGTAGAAGACAGCTTACCGTCTTGTAGACGGGGGCTATGAAGATTTATCCATCATTCTCACATCAGTAGCTGCCATTAAGATTTAATGAATGGTAAAAGGATTTAAAGAATGAATTAAATAACATTTATGATAAATGTTGGAAGGTATTCAGTCTTTCATAATGTATGAGCAATTTATGCTAAATTAATAAAGGGTGTGACCTGTTACAAATTTTGTAAATAAATTAGTCAAATGGTACTTACTCATGGTGTGGTACTTTTGAGTTGTGAGGGCTCAGCAGAAAGTATCAGAAGATACAGTGAGGCACCAAATATGTAGTGCTTGCAGTAACAAAGTAGAAAAATTATCCTACTAACTTACGGTGCCACATTGTTTTCTACCTCAGCAAATTAAATGCCTGCATGTCTCCTTTGCCTAACTTCTTGATGTGAGGCAGAACACAAGCAATGCTAAGTCACTTTTACTGAGTGGCACCATCACATAGGTTCATAGGTAGGTACTAGGCTATCGGCCCAAGGGCCTAAGTAAGCCTAGCCAACAAGGTTCCCTGGCTTAAGCCACCCAAGAATGTTATTTTCCTGTGCCCCTGTTTCAATACTTTTTCTTCTACCTCTCTTTACAGCTTCTTCTGATTCATTACCATTTGCTGCCATAACAATGGTCTCATTTTTCTCTATTTCAACCCAAGAGCCTTAATTTATGCATTCCATTCCCCTATCCAACGCTGACGTTGTTGCAAAGAGTCTGCCTATAACGAGACATCATCTGCATACATCAGATTTGTAGTTCTGTCCCCTCTGACCTGTTTGCTAATATACTCCAATACCAGTAGGAATAGCAATGGCCTCAGAGCTGAACCTTGATGCACATCCACTCCCACTGGGAACCCACTGTGAGACCAAACACTGTTCGTACTTGAGTCATTGGGTCTTTGTACATAGCCTGCACTAATTCTATCAATGTTTCCAGCACTTCAAACCACAGCAGGACTACCCAAATCAGGTTTCTTGGAACCTTGGCATACGCTTTCTCCAAGTCTAGGAATGCCCAGTTGGACTCTTTCCTCACAGCTAGCTTCTTCTCAACTATCTGTCTCACTGCAAGTATCAGGTCAGGTGTTCTCCACTCTGATCTGAATCTGAACTGTTCATCTCCCATCTTACTTTCTATTACTCTGCGTATTAGTTTATCAATCACCATCACAAGAACTTTCATGCAGTGTGACAGGAGTTTGACAACTCTAAAACTGTCCACAGTTGTAAATGCCCCCTCTGTTCTTGGAACTCTGACACTGGTATGCTTATTCTCCAGTCGTTTGGGATCTGCCTTGTTCTCCATACTGCTAACAGTACCCTCATGCTATAAGCCATTTCTCCGCAATTTCACCCAACATCTGACTTAACCATTAACTGGGAAACCTACTCTAGCCCAAACTCACTAGCACAAAAGTTCCTTTGACTTGGTGAATTCAAATGGCTTGGAGCAAATTGTCCACACCCTAAAAAAAGGAACAAACATTCTTGATCTGGTCCTCACCAACATGTCAAGCAGGTGCACTGCTGCAACTGTTGGCCCCTCATTGGTTAAAACTGACGACAAATCAGTCACCTTCAAACTGACAGTAACATCAGAAGTCACAAAGCGTGAAATCAGACTAAAAAACTTCACCAAGGCAAACTATATCTTCCTAGGTGAAGGTATAAATGCATTCCAATTCAATTTTACAGGCATAGTGTAGCAGGCAACTGCAGTATAACAGCGTAGTTTACTGCACAGTAAATACAGTAAAAAGGTAAGCAGCAGACAATAAAAAAAGTCTTTCGGCTTAATAAAAAAAGTGCAGTAAATAGTATAAATAAGCAAAAAAAACAGGCACCTTATTTAACATTTGTTGACCAGGAAAGTCCAACTTGGAACGAAGCCAACCTTCAGCGGAGGCCCGGGGAGAAACGCTCCAGACATGTGTCTTTGTAATAATATTTTTTCGAAGCTCAGAAGCCTCTAGTCATCTGGTATCTCAGCTCAGAGTTGCCGCTGATAGCACACCTAAGTTCAGCTTGGTACAAACAAGCAGAAACCTGCTCAGATGTAGGGCTTAAATACTAGAAGCTAAAACTCATTTTCCATTTTCCTCTTTGTGCCTTTAGAAAATGAGAACACTGTTGTGTTCAGCATTTTCTTAACTGGCATGATTAGTTGGAGCATGAAATGTCCATTATCCATAGAAAATTCAAGTTGTTGATGCTCTGATGTACTGATAAAACTATAGCAGAATCAGCTATTATATTCATTCACTGTCAATGATGCTCTAAAATTATCAGTATCAACTTTCAATGCATGTGCAGCACATATGCAGTGAAATAGCATAGTTAAGACTTTTTCCATCTCCTTCCTGGTGTATCTTAGTTTTCGTCCCATCCTGTGCGCAAAATCCATTAGCAATAGAATCCATGACAAAATCTTATTAAAAAGATTGTCATATAAATAAGGTAAACTAGTTTTTATGTATGACTATCAAAGAACTGTCAGACTGTTGTACTGCATCTGTGTTTTCTAGTAACTAAAGCTGCATTCTTTTTCCAGCACAGATTTCTTGGCAGTTTGTGTTCCTTAATATGCATACTGCTGATATCTACTATTTGTGTTTCACTCCAATTAAAATCTGTCCATTTAACTTTTTTTGTGAATATACTCATTCTTTTGTAGAGGAATAGTACATGTTGTGACATAAATTAACACAGAATTTTAATGATAACAATAGCAGAATATGAAAATACACATGTTCCAGGGTTCATGCTGTTAACAATTCCAGCATCACTGCCAGTGCTACAGTCTTCAGAGAACAGAAAACTCAACATCATTCTTTCCCAGGTACGCTAACAACTTAAAAGAAACAGAAATCCAATTCTTGCTGGTGAACCATGATTTGCTAAGACTGATACAGCATCCTCGCACCCAGACTGGAATAAGATACTCCTGTAGTCACATATGAAACCGATCGTGTGTGTGTGTGTGTGTGTGTGTGTGTGTGTGTGTGTGTGTGTGTGTGTGTGTGTGTGTGTGTGTGTGTGTGTCTGTGTGTGTGTGTGTGTGTGTGTGTGTGTTTGGGTGTCTTTTTACTTCACTAACCTTTAAATTTATTTTACTGCAACTTTCATTCTTTTTAAAAAGAAAATTCCCATCACTTCTGAGGGTAGGTGCTCTCTTGTTTCAGCTTCTTCAGGTATTACAGCACTCACAGGTGCCTTTCCATGGTGATTGATTAACAGATAAGTAGGTATGGTTACTTTAGCACTGCAGGCTTGAGCAATTAGTGTCATTACTGTAGCTACATTTGAAGCAGATTTCATGTCTATGTGAGTATTTTTACTGTATAGATGTTTTAACCTTAATTTATTACAAACTTTCTTTTTTCTTGTGCCCATAGCTTCTAGGGGGAGCTGCTACCTTGTTAAACTCCTCTTGGTATTCCAGTCCTGACAAAGACCTTTATAGGTTGATTAGCTGACAGGAACAGACATGACTACTTTAGAGATGTGAGCTTAAGCAGCTCATGAGTGGCTTCATGTGCAAATGCAAGGATGCATCCCATTCAGCAAGACCTGTCCAATATCATCTTTCTACAGTCAACAAACCCACTCATTCCACTAATGAGGACAAACGATAGGCCGGTTTCTTCCACAGAAAAGACAAAAGCCCTGATGCCCATGTGTTCCTTGACTGAGTTGAGAACATTATCAGCCCATTTGTTCCTCTTGGATGCAAAAGTCAGGTTTATGGAAGTAGGATGGCCTGCTCACCCTATGGTAGCTGGGCCTACCCCACTCTCTGTGTCAAGTGGAGGCTGTATTGAAGCACCTGCTCTAGGGAACTCCCAAATAGTGCCTCTGTACACTTGGGGGGCACATCTCTGTCTTATGTACAACATTAGCCATACTGACCCCAAAGTTGCTACCTACAATTCCTCACCAGTCCTGCTGGGATCACTGGGCAGCATACCAAACTGTCTCAGAATGGGCAAGATGGCAATGACCACTCAGTACCCCTTTTCCAGCTTCCGTCATTCTGTCATCTAAGCCACTATTCAAACCCAGGTCATCTTTGTCATAGTTGGACTTTATTCCTCTGCACAAGTGCATGATTGCAGGAGTATATGTGATATGAAGCAGAAAAGGAATAGCATGATACTGCATAGTAAGTAAGTTTTAATGCATTATTTTAATGTGGGATATTTGTGTGCGAGGCACGGTGTTGAAGTGAAGTTTTTATCTTCATATTGGAAGTTAGAAAACTAAGGTATTTAGTCAATACTTGATGGGAGCAGCCAATTCTAAAAACAATTAGCCTTTGAAGTTATTATTTGAGAAAATAGAGTTTTGTTTGCTACTGGGTAGATTTTAACATATTGCCCTATAGCACTACTTCACCTGAGAACTACTCTTCTTCCAAAAACCCAGTTTTATCTTTTCTCAGGCCACATTCTCATTTTAAGTGCATAAACTATGAAGAGGATCACCAACTGAACACTGCAGCACTAAATCCTGAAAATTTATTGAGATAAGTTAAGCGCTTTCATCAAAATCACAAGACTTCATCAGAACATAGATAAACAAAAAAAAAATACCATGATTAAAAACCCTAACCCTCACAACCATTGGTTGACAAACCATACATCATTTCCTATAAAATAATTAAGCAGTTTAAAAAGACAGTATCACATAGTCACAGTAACTGCCCACTACAACACATCATTGACACCTACCAGCCACATAAACATTGATGTATTATATATTACAGCATGATTTAAAACACAGGTCTTGAATAAAATCACATAAAAAAGCTGATTTTAGATTTAATACAGAACTGATGGATAGCTTGTCATTGAGCCCAGGTGGTTGACATGCATTTAATTTGATCTGCCACTTGAGCTCTAAATATTCAAGGAAGTCATCATCAGGCCCCCCTCGTGGACCCAGATCTACTTGTTCAAGTACAAAAAATTTAAAGGACTGTGTCGGTTGTACCTTTATATGCTTAAATAAAGCATTATTTTCTTTGTTTTTTAGTATATCATAGTTGTGTTGATATATTCTTTGTCTGAGGGCTCTGATTGTCTTCCCCACATAGTACCCCTCACATGCCATACAGGTTGCAATATATACCACTCCCTTGGTGTAACAGTAACACTTCCTGTTAGTAGTAATTTTACCATAATTCCTGACTCTAATAGAATCAATATCCAATATATAAGGGCATTGTCCACATCTCCCACATTTGAAAGTTCCACCTAGGCCTGCCTTTAACTTTTTCCTCTCCACCAGGCCTTTCAAAGAGGTGCCGTTTTTGTAAACCACAAGAGGTTTTTCCCCTAACCTTTTATTGATCTTATCATCCATACAAAAAATCATCCAAAAGTCATAAATTGTGCTTCTAATGTTAAAAAAATCCCTGGTGAAGGGCAGGACACATGCCCTAGTAAAACTGTCAGTTTTAACCAAACTAGAAGTTCTATTCAAACCTTCAGGGTTCTCCAAGAGTGCAGAATAAATACCTCCAGCTCTTTTTAATTTAACTTCTTCAGCTATGTCATTGACAAAATTAAAGGGGTAACCTCTTTTCTGCAACATCCCCATTAGGACATCACATTCTTTAACAAAATCATCCTGGTCAGACACCATTCTGGCCAATCTCACGTACTGACCCTTGACAAGGGATTTTTTTCTGATGCAAAGGGTGGCAACTCTCAAAATGCAACAAAGAGTTAGAATAGGTAGGTTCTCTATACAGGTGCGAGATAAACCAACCCTTAGAATGATCTTTCTTAATAGTAACATCCAGATAATTCAAGGTATCAAGGTCCTTGGTCATAGTAAATTTCAAAAAATTAATAGTGTTGTTGATATAAGCGAAGAACCTATTCAGGTCATCTTCACTCCCATGCCAAAATAAGACCATATCATCCAGGTACCATCCATATAGTACCCACATGTCCTTGAATTCAGAGTTCACTACGTAGAGGTCTTCCCACTGTGCTAGTACAATGTTAGCAAATGACGGTGCGCAACAGGCGCCCATTGCCACCCCCTGCACCTGCTTGAATAAATGCCCCTCAAAAGTGATAAAATTGTTGTCCAGAACCATTTTCATACAGGACCTGATAGTAAGGATAGTATCATGGTTCAATGAACTGTTTAAACATAAATAGTCATAGAACCATTCTAGTCCAACATCATGTGGTATTACTGAGAAGAGGTCACAAATGTCAATGGTGACCAAGATCAAGTCCTCATGGTACAAGTTGTTCTTAACTTTAGAAAGAAAGTCCCAGGAGTCCTTGATCACCAGGTCTCTGCAGTCGAGGGTGTGCTTGACAGTGTTATCAATATATTTAGCCAGACTAAAGCTTTTAGAAGCTTTTGCATCGACAATCGGTTGTAGGGGGGGGGGGTCAGAGATACTTTTATGTATTTTAGGGATTCCAAAAATGGTAGGAATCCTAGGATGCTTAGTTTCCAAAAATCTTGAAGTTCCTACAGTAATTTGCTCATTGAGTAAAAGTTGTTCAATATCTAAGTCTATACGCCTGTACGATATATTCAGCTCATTTTTGGAAACCTCTGTATATGTGTCACTGTACAATAAGTCAGTCATTTTACTGTTGTAATCACACACATCCATGATGACAATTCCTCCCCCCTTAACCGGTTTCATAATCCTGATTTCATCATTCTCCAAAATATCACGGAGCAATGTGCTTTCTTGCCTAGTTAAATTGTTAGCCCCATTATTATCTAGAAGGTTTTTATTGTTGTTTTTGGCAACCACTTTCCTAAATTCATTTTCACAAAGGGTCTCATACATTTGTACTGTCGGGTGCATATGGGGAATGAAAGTACTTGGTCTATTTAATCCACATAGGTTCCCCTGCAACTTGCATTGTCCAGACCCCTCCTGTGAAAAAAAGAGTTCCAAATTCAACTTCCTAGTGAATAATTTGAACTCCAAAATAGTATTGACAATGTCACTTCCAGTTGTTGGCACAAAGTTGAGCCCTTTCGAAAACAGTTCTGCACAGTCAGTACTCACAGTTGTCCAACTATAATTGTAAATGCTGAAATCATGATCAAGATTCTTCACAAAATTACATTCATACATCCCATCCCTTTCACTGATGTCATTTATCACCTCCAATACTGTTGTTGGTGTCTCCCCCTCCTCCATTGATTCTGATAATTCACTTGTCCATACCCTCCATTCCCCTGCCCCCCCCCGATTCATCAATCGCTGGGATCTCCTCAAAGGCGGTGGATCTAAAGGGGCATTGTCCTCCACTGAGTCTACCACATCATCATCTTCATTAATTACGTTTACCTCTTCATATCTTTCAGCTCACCTAGCTTGTTGGCCCAGGGTTAGGTCAGGGTATGCCCTCTCCTCATCATAATCTGTTTTATCACTGAACAGTTTTCTTTCTTTCCTTTTTTTGCAATTGCACCAAGTCATTGTAAACACTTTTAAATAAATTATTGAATTCAACCAACCTATGTTCAAATAATAAATCACGCTTAATTTCAGTGACAAGTTTGTTAATGTCCTTTAAAATAGCAACCATTTTTGTATTATTATCAGTAATAAAAATGTTTAACAACTCACAACCTTGCTTATTGAAAAAGTTTTTTAAGTCCCGGTGTAACTGGGAATCCTTAATCCCAGTCGGATATTTCCATGTCCGAAGGCCCTTGGGAATCTGTTCTCTCTTTACACACTCGTGCAGATATTCATTTTCCAATTGCAAACATTTGTACTTAAATAAAGCTTCCTTAAAACTCCAAAATTGTTGCTCAAGACTGCATAGGTAGCATTCATATTCTGTCCATCAAAGATAATTCTGTTCCTGAGCCATTGTCAACAGAAACTGATGGCATGCTGTCATTATGTGCATCTAGCGTGTTGCTAGATGCTAGTCCACTCCCATTTATGATTTACGTTACTGCTGCCTGCCAAACCTCGTTCATAAGAACGATTGTTAGAATTAGTGCTCCTTTGTGCTGGAGTAATCATGGAAATGTCAGGACTTGATATAACAGTATTATTGAGCCCCTGACTATGATGTTCCGCTAATTGACCAGAAGTGACTCTACCTTAGCAGAAAGCCCAGCAACAGTGGATGCAAGTGTTGCCACCATTTGAGCAATAATATTCAAGTCCATGCTGTCAGTGCAACCAGGTTGCTCCCCTCCATCCATGACAAAAACAAACTTAGAAAAAACGAACACCAAAACCAAGTAAAAAATATGAAAAGGATCACCAAAGGAACACTGCAGCACTAAATCCAGAAAATTAACAAAAAAAATAATGCTTTATTTAAGCATATAAATGTACACCCAACACATTCCTTTAAATTTTTTGTACTTGAACAAGTAGATCTGGGTCCACGAGAGGGTCCTGATGATGACTTCCTTGAATATTTAGAGCTCAAGTAGCAGATCAAATTAAATGCATGTCAACCACCTGGGCTCAATGACAAATTATCCATCAGTTCTGTATTAAAACTAAAATCAGCTTTTTTTATGTGATTTTTATTCAAGACATGTGTTGTAAATCATGCTGTAATATACAATACATCAATGTTTATGTGGTTGGTAGGTGTCAATGATGTATTGTAGTGGGCAGTTACTGTGACTATGTGATACTGTCTTTTTAGACTGCTTAATTATTTTATAGGAAATTTTAAAATGGGTGGCGAAAGCCAAACACATTCTGGCTAGGCTTATAAATGCCCTAGGGCAGATAGCCTAGTATGAACCTATGAACCTATGAACCTATGTGTGGTTTGTCAACCAATGGCTGTGAGGTTTAGGGTTTTTAATCATGGTATTTTTTTGATTATCCATGTTCTGATGAAGTCTTGTGATTTTGATGAAAGCGCTTAACTTATCCCAATAAATTTTCTGGAGTTAGTGCTGCAGTGTTCCGTTGGTGATCCTCTTCATATTTTTTACTTGGTTTTGGTGTTCGTTTTTTCTAAGTGTGTTTTTGTCATGGATGGAGGGGAGCAACCCGGTTGCACTGACAGCATGGACTTAAATATTATTGCTCAAACGGTGGCAACATTTGCATCCACTGTTGCTGGGCTTTCCACTAAGGTAGAGTCACTTCTGGGTCAATTAGCGGAACATCGTAGTCAGGGGCTCAATAATACTGTTATATCGAGTCCTGACATCTCCATGATTACTCCAGCACAAAGGAGCACTAATTCTAACAATCGTTCTTATGAACGAGGTTTGGCAAGCAGCAGTAACATAAATCATAAATGGGAGTGGACTAGCATCTAGCAACACGCTAGATGCACATAATGACAACATGCCATCAGTTTCTGTTGACAATGGCTCAGGAACAGAATTATCTTTGATGGACAGAATATGAACGCTACCAACCAACACAGCAGTCTCGAGCAACAATTTCGGGATTTTAAGGAAGCTTTATTTAAGTACAAATGTTTGCATTGGAAAATGAATATCTGCACGAGTGTGTAAAGAGAGAACAGATTCCCAAGGGCCTTCGGACATGGAAATATCTGACTGGGATTAAGGATTCCCAGTTACACCGGGACTTAAAAAACTTTTCAATATGCAAGGTTGTGAGTTGTTAAACATTTTTATTACTGATAATAATAAGAAAATGGCTGCTATTTTAAAGGACATTAACAAACTTGACACTGAAATTAAGCGTGATTTATTATTTGAACATAGGTTGGTTGAATTCAATAATTTATTTAAAAGTGTTTACAATGACTTGGTGCAATTGCAAAAAAAGGAAAGAAAGAAAACTGTTCAGTGATAAAACAGATTATGATGAGGAGAGGGCATACCCTGACCTAACCCTGGGCCAACAAGCTAGGTGAGCTGAAAGATATGAAGAGGTAAACGTAATTAATGAAGATGATGATGTGGTAGACTCAGTGGAGGACAATGCCCCTTTAGATCCACCGCCTCTGAGGAGATCCCAGCGATTGATGAATCAGGGGGGGGACAAGGGAATGGAGGGTATGGACAAGTGAATTATCAGAATCAATGGAGGAGGGGGAGACACCAACAACAGTATTGGAGGTGATAAATGACATCAATGAAAGGGATGGGATGTATGAATGTAATATTGTGAAGAATCTTGATCATGATTTCAGCATTTACAATTATAGTTGGACAGCTGTGAGTACTGACTGTGCAGAACTGTTCTCGAAAGGGCTCAACTTTGTGCCAACAACTGGAAGTGACATTGTCAATACTATTTTGGAGTTCAAATTATTCACTAGGAAGTTGAATTTGGAACTCTTTTTTTTCACAGGAGGGGTCTGGACAATGCAAGTTGCAGGGGAACCTATGTGGATTAAATAGACCAAGTACTTTCATTCCCCCTATGCACCCGACAGTACAAATGTATGAGACCCTTTGTGAAAATGAATTTAGGAAAGTGGTTGCCAAAAACAACAATAAAAACCTTCTAGATAATAATGGGGCTAACAATTTAACTAGGCAAGAAAGCACATTGCTCCGTGATATTTTGAAGAATGATGAAATCAGGATTATGAAACGGATATGAAGGGAGGAATCGTCATCATGGATGTGTGTGATTACAACAGTAAAATTTCTGACTTATTGTACAGTGACACATATACAGAGGTTTCCAAAAATGAGCTGACTATATCGTATAGGCGTATAGACTTAGATATTGAGCAACTATTACTCAATGAGCAAATTACTGTAGAAACGTTAAGATTTTTGGAAACTAAGCATCGTAGGATTTCTACCATTTTTGGAATCCCTAAAATACACAAAAGTATTTCTGACCCCCTCCCCTTTACAATCGATTGTCGATGCAAAAGCTTCTAAAAGCTTTAGTCTGGCTAAATATATTGATAACACTGTCAAACACACCCTTGACAACAGAGACCTGGTGATCAAGGACTCCTGGGACTTTTTTCTAAAGTTAAGAACAATTTGTACCACGAGGACTTGATCTTGGTCACCATTGACATTTGTGACCTCTTCTCAGTAATACCCCATGATGTTGGACTAGAATGGTTCTATGACTATTTATGTTTAAACAGTTCATTGAACCATGATATTATCCTTACTATCAGGTCCTGTATGGAAATGGTTCTGGACAACAATTTTATCACTTTTGAGGGGCATTTATTCAAGCAGGTGCAGGCAGTGGCAATGGGTTCATGTTGCGCATCGTCATTTGCTAACATTGTACTAGCACAGTGGGAAGACCTCTACGTAGTGAACTCTGAATTCAAGGACATGTGGGTACTATATGCACAGTACCTGGATGATAAGGTCTTATTTTGGCATGGTAGTGAAAATGACCTGAATAGGTTCTTTGCTTATATCAACAACGCTACTAATTTTTTTGAAATTTACCATGACCAAAGACCTTGATACATTGAATTATCTGGATGTTACTATTAAGAAAGATCATTCTAAGGGTAGGTTTACCATGCACCTGTATAGAAAACCTACCTATTCTAACTCTTTGTTGCATTTTGAGAGTTGCCACCCTCTGCGTCAGACAAAATCCCTTGCCAAGGGTCAATACGTGAGATTGGCCAGAATGGTGTCTGACCAGGATGATTTTGTTAAAGAATGTGATGTCCTAATGGGGATGTTGCAGAAAAGAGGTTAACCCTTTAATTTTGTCAATGACATAGCTGAAGAAGTTAAATTAAAAAGAGCTGGGGGTATTTATTCTACATTCTTGGAGAACCCTGAAGGTTTGAATAGAACCTCTGGTTTGGTTAAAACTGACAGTTTTACTAGGGCATGTGTCCTACCTTTCACCAGGGATTTTTTTAACATTAGAAGCATCATTTATGACTTTTGGACCATTTTTTTGTATGGATAATAAGATCAATAAAAGGTTAGGGGAAAAACCTCTTGTGTTTTACAAAAAAGGCACCTCTTTGAAAGGCCTGGTGGAGAGGAAAAAGTTAAAGGCAGGCCTAGGTGGAACTTTCAAATGTGGGAGATGTGGAAAATGCCCTTATATATTGGATACTGATTCTATTAGAGTCAGGAATTATGGTAAAATTACTACTAACGGGAAGTGTTACTGTTGCACCAAGGGAGTGGTATATATTGCAACCTATATGGTATGTGAGTGGCACTATGTGGGGAAGACAATCAGAGCCCTCAGACAAAGAATATATCAACACAACTATGATATACTAAAAAACAAAGAAAATAATGCTTTATTTAAGCATATAAAGGTACACCTGACAAATTCCTTAAAATTTTTTGTACTTGAACAAGTAGATCTGGGTCCACGAGGGGGGCGGGGGGGCTGATGACGACTTCCTTGAATATTTAGAGCTCAAGTGGCAGATCAAATTAAATGCATGTCAACCACCTGGGCTCAATGACAAGCTATCCATCAGTTCTGTATTAAATCTAAAATCAGCTTTTTTTGTGATTTTATTCAAGACCTGTGTTTTAAATCATGCTGTAATATATAATACATCAATGTTTATGTGGTTGGCAGGTGTCAATGATGTGTTGTAGTCGGCAGTTACTGTGACTATGTGATACTGTCTTTTTAAACTGCTTAATTATTTTATGGGAAATGATGTATGGTTTGTCACCCAATGGCTGTGAAGGTTAGGGTATTTAATCATTGTATTTTTTTTTGTTTATCCATGTCCTGATGAAGTCTTGTGATTTTGATGAAAGTGCTTAACTTATCTCAATAAATTTTCTGGATTTAGTGCTGCAGTGTTCCGTTGGTGATCCCCTTCATATTTTTTACTTGGTTTTGGTGTTCGTTTTTTTTCTAATTTTAAGTGCATACAAAATCTATGTAATTAAGAAATACTCTTTCATTGTTTTTACTGTCTTGCACCGATTTTAAGGACAACTCCACTAAATAGATTGCTTTGCTCTGGTATTTCTGTTTTCGCTTAAAGAGAAGGTTACAGTTTTGTCACATTTTAACTTCTAGCTGTAAAGGTGCTTTGTGTAATCAAGAGTTGACAATTTGTATCAAATTCAACAACATCTTAAATCTTAGTGATCTTGGTGAATTGAGCAGAAAAACACAAATGTCAGAAATCTTTGAAATGACAGAAATTGCAGAAGAAACTAAAGTTCTTTTTCCTTTTTGGAGTTTCTTATTAATTCGCTCAATTATTTCAGCAAGGTCTACTATACCACTAACTCTGATAATTCTCCTTCTGTTAGTACTAGTTAACATAAACATTAAATCCTCCACAACAGTCTCGCTCATCTCTCAAGATCAGATCAGTGCAGGAACTAAATGCAGCAATAAACTCCTCCCCCAACCACCAGAGACATTCTTCCCTATAATATGACTGCACCTTATCAGATGTTCTTGTGCATTCAGTACAAAATGTTCACACTCTAGATGCTTGTGAAACACAAGATGCCTTACACAGAAATAAGTTGAGGAGTGCATTGAAGGTAGTGTCTTGAATTTAATACCATAGCCTGCATACATACAGAAACTGAAGTAGGTATCTTGGAACTGGCACACAGGAAATGTATCTAGGCAATGCTTGTTTAGAAATCACATACAGGTTTCTAATCTCTCAGGTTTGAATTTATAGAATTCTAGATCAAATTAAATAGTGTTATTTGATATAATAGATGCATAGCAAAATCCATTCAAGCCTTCATGTAAATATTAGTACTATAACCCACTTGCCTGAGTTCAAAATAATATTGAAAACCAATAGGTAAGTTCAAGTTTAAAATCAGTCTAAAGGAGTCTGTGTTTCTAAATGGTCTTTGATCAAGATTATACAGTTATTTTGCATGTATGACTAAAAGTGAATATTAAAACACTAGACATGACTAAGCATAATCTGAACACTTAAGAGAAAAGAGTTGACAGTTTATTCCACCCCACTGGGACTAACAAATGAACATAGAGGCAAACAACTGGTAACTTCAGTCAGTGACCATCATTTTGCATGTGTGTGTGTGTGTGTGTGTGTGTGTGTGTGTGTGTGTGTGTGTGTGTGTGTGTGTGTGTGTGTCTGTGTACTTGCATACTCACACTCTTTGCATGTGTTGCTACAAAATAGAAGCTAAATTCCTTTGTTTGCCAATATGCTGATTTTAGAGTGAAGCTGATAACAATCATAGCGGAGTGTATGGTCCATAGGTCCTTCCTTCAGGTAGGACAGACTTGTAGGACTGCAGTTTTCATTTCAGTTTGTCAGTACATTATTCAGACAATCATGCCTTGGTGAACCATCCTACACTTCTAAAAATATATATAAACACATTGAGTGACTATGCATATGCCATCGTACAACTGCTTATCAGCAGTTTCACACCCTTTTAAAAATAACTTAAATGATTGTGTACCTGTTCTCGCTGCATAATTAAATAATTCTTTCAGCTGAAGTGGCATTTATTTGTAAATCAGTTATCTTTCTATGTGTCTTCTGTGCTAAAAAGCCATTTATAACTTGAATGCACCCATGAGTCCTACTGCACTATGATTACACGACTTCAGACAAAATGCAACATACAGTACTACAACATTCTGTCCTCTTACTGTACAAATTGGTACATTTCTCAGCAGCTTATGCCACTATTCTCACTTAGAATATTTTTTTTTTTTTTTTTTTAATAAATGGAGACAGACCTATTACATTCACATAAGACACCTATACAATATGGTATTCTTTGCCTGCTTTTATTAAACAAATATTAAGAAGACTTGCCTCATTCCACAGGTTATGCAAACCACTGCAGCTTTAATGTGGTAAGTGCAAGGCGTGGTCCTGCTTCCACTGTTTGACTAACATAATGTGCAGTATGCACAGTTTGCTCCAAAAAAGTGGCTGGAAGGAGAGGCCCTGCAAAGCAGCAGCTACTAACAGGAAATGTCTAGGTGAACTTACCAGCTACTTAGAAGAAGAAATAGAACCATGCCATGGCACCCCACCTAAGTACCATGTTCAATCATAGCCTCACATCAGGCTTTGTGCCCACTGAATGGTGCACAGCAACGGTTATCCCACTCCACAAAGGGGGAGCCACCACAGACCCCAGGAACTACCGCCTCATTAGCCTGACGAGCCTGGTCTGCAAGGCTATGAAATGTATCATCATGAAACTTATAAACAATGACATTGGTAATCTCCAAACTCTGGATCCTACCCAGTTCGAGTTTGTAAAAGGCAGATCATGTCTCCTATACCTGATAGACTACTTTAAAGCAGTCACCAAAGCAGCAGATGAGGGTAAGGTGGTTCACACAGCCAATCTAGATCTCGTCAAGGCTTTTGACACCATCCCCCACTCTGGAATTATAGATAAACTCACTAAACTAGGTATAAATCCCTATGTCACAAGATGGGTTGCCAACTGGCTCACTGACAGAACCCACACTGTGAAAGTAGCAGACTCTAAATCCAGCTTCAGACCAGTGACAAGTGGAGTACCACAAGGTTCAGTCCTAGGTCCTCTCCTGTTTGGTATCTACTTCTCTGAAGTACAGGCTAACACAGAAGGTCTTTGGCTAACAAAGTTCACAGATGACTGCAAACTAGGAGCCATAATCAAAACTCCTAACGATGTGGACATCCTACAAAAGGGCCTCATTGAGACAGATGCCTGGTGTCAAAGCCATGGCCTCAAGCTCAATGCCAAAAAGTGCATTGTCATCCCTTTTGGTAAAAACTCTGTACCTATGAACTACCACATAGGCGGTAGTCTACTTAACACCGAAAGTGTGATAAGAGACCTTGGGACACAGATGGACAGTAGTCTCTCCTTTGATAATCACATCGCCACAGTAGTCAGGAAATCCTTTTACGTGGCACACCTCATCACAAAATGTTTCTCATCCAGGAAAAAAGAGGTCATTGTTCCCCTCTACTCATCACTCATTAGACCCATTATAGAGTACAACGCCCTTTTTGGTATGTACCTCACAAGACATCTACAACAACTGGAAAGGCCACAGAAATACCTTACAAAGAGGATTACCGGCCTCAAACAGATGCCCTATGCAGACCATCTCAGAAAACTCCAGCTTTACTCTGTTGCATATCGCCTACTCAGAGGTAATCTCTGCCTAACATACAAAGCTATGTCACACCCAGAGCTGTTGGACATGCTCCACTTAAAGAAATCCCAATCCCCCCAAGCTACATGCTCTAGGGACCTAAACCTTGTCACCACAATAAACAGAACATGCTGGAGGGATAGATTCCTGTCCCAGAGACTTCCCATACTCTGGAACAAACTACCTATCTATATCAAACAAAGCTCCTCATTAGCACTCTTCAAGAAAAATCTTGATGATTGGATGGGAGATAGGAAATTCACCCTGGAGGTCACTTCTGTGTCTCTGCTTGACAGGGGCACAGGAAAATAATTTTCTTGGGTGGTGAAAGCCATGGTACATTTTTGGCTAGGCTTATATAGGCCCTAGGGCCAATAGCCTCGTACCTACCTATGAACCTATGAACCTATTACTGTGACAAGAGGCATGGACTGGTGTGCACAATAAATATGGCAAAGACATGCTGAGTGCTGTTCAGCACGGTCACTGCACAATTAACCTGACTGAGTTGATGACTCTTCCATTATGACATTTTCAAAGTTCTTGCTTTCAATCAGTGTCAGAATAAAAAAAAATGTTACTAGTGCAGATCACATGCCTGCTAGGATTACCAGGATGGGTTAAATATATCACAACTGATTATATTTACAGAGCTGTATATGGTATGAACCCAATTTCTGATGTAGAATGACATCCTTTAAAGGAAAATTGTAGTCACTTGTTCCAGCTGCTATAATGGTCCTCCTTATCATAAAAATGAAAGGAATAAGATGATAGAAGTAGATAGTGTTTGTAAAAAGTCTACCTTTAAAGAGGCAGGCTGTGTCTGAGAAGGGTTCTGTGTAACTAGAAGCTCTGTAAATGACAGAAAGCGATTTAGCATTCCGGGCTGGGGGATCTGAGGAAGTAGGATGCCAGCAGATATTGTGTTCCGCACCATCAGACAGTCATGTATATGCCACAAAAAGAATACCTAGGTATGGCTGATAAGCTGTGTGATAGTTCACTGTGACAAAGATAGTACACTTCAGTTATACATCACTGGAAGATGTGTAGGGAGGTACAAGAAGAAGGGTGCATTGTACTCAGTTACTGGTGTGATGAAGGCTGGGAACTATGAAGGTATTTTGACCTCTAATGTGGATGTCCTTCACAAACTTAGTACTTGTGTTACATACAAGGGATTAGTCAGCACTGTGACCACATGCTGGTGGAAA
Source organism: Protopterus annectens (assembly GCF_019279795.1). NCBI lineage: Eukaryota > Metazoa > Chordata > Ceratodontiformes > Protopteridae > Protopterus > Protopterus annectens. The sequence continues at coordinate 890,804,339 of NC_056741.1, read as the reverse complement.
TTCCACTTGCCATCTACACCAGGACACATGTCACATTCCTATTGGTCTGATTATAGGGTGTGATATCCACATTATACTTGGGTTGTGTATTTGTTTTCCTGACTTAACAAAGTCCCCCATGTTTTCTTATCATTGCAGGTGTTGTCATCACTGTGGCAGCAATCTTGATATGTGTTGATACTGTCTGTATTATACAAATATCACAGATGGAGTCAATGATTGCACACAATCTGTAGCCCTTCAGGCAGCTATTTGGACACAGAATGTGTATGTCAATGCTGGAGGACAGATTCCTGTCCATCACTTAAATAATGGACAGGAAAGGGCCCATTAGACAGCCCTGATGTACGGACCTGATCACTGGACCTGAGATATAGGTCACTTCACACATTTCAACATAGTGAGATGCCATGTATGTGATACACTGGTCTACCCACTTGGTGATATAGCTGTTTATGAGTGTCTATGTCAGAAAAATGAAAGATCAATGTCTCAAATGCTCATATCAGCGAATATTCATAAACAGCCCCCCACACCCCCACTAAATATATATTCCAACTCCGAGATTGCACTATAGTGAGGAAAGGGCAAATATTCTGATCCACACTGTAGTGCAAAAAAAAATAGCAATATCGAGGTTTGAAATATTCGCTCATGTGAGCGCTCGATATTACAAACATTCGTAGTTCTAAAGTAGACCCCGTTTATGACCACATATGACAGTGCTGATTGAATACTTCAGTGTGGATTTGTGTCAAATGCCTTGACCTTGTCAAGTTCCACAAGATAATAGTGTTGTCATCATGCATGCCATCGATGACCTCTTTAGTAATATTAATGTCAAGCACTGTAGCCTGTTGAACAAGTCTATCCACGTGTCTTTGTGCTTGATTAAAACTTCCATAAATACAAAACATTGTCCGTTGAAAAAATAAAGTAATTTATTGTGTAAGTCTGAATTGGTTTGGAGCCCATTGGGAAATTTGAAATTTCTCAGACCCTTTGGCACTATTTTTAAACAAATACACTCTTTGAAGTAGCTTGTGACACTTGAGTAATGTTTTCTCAAGCTGTATAATAGATTGATTTACAGTACCACCAGATTTAAAACCAGGGTCAATGAAAATAAAAGGTTTGTTTAACCAAGTACATAAGCTGGTATTGTTTTCATGGTTATTAGTAGCAGCTTGACTTAAAAAGAAACTATCAATGTTTTCTTAACCAAGTAAATTATTCACTCTTAAGTGTCCTTGTTGGGGGGAATGAAAGACAAATTGGAGCAGTTAGATGTTCCATCAATAACTGCTGTAGTATGATTGAACTTAAGACACTGGGAGATTTGTTGAATTAACTGGGTAAGCAATCACAAATTTTTCACCAGTTTATCCTGAGTATCCACAAGTCAGTCACTGTTGCTAGTTTCAGATTCCATAAAAGACATAACAAACCAAGAACCTTGAAAAACTCCAAAATGAAGCTAGAAACCCGGTCCCAAAGACCACCAGTAAAAAACACAGGAAACTTTATTGTATAAAAAAAAAAATATTGAGTGCTTTTTTTGAATGCAGCCACAACTTCATCAGAATGCAAAAAAAAAAATCAATGCAATGCTCACATTTAAATACTTCCTCTCTTAGTCACATGATTAATCAAGTCCAATCAGAGCCCTCGGTTACAAAGTCATTTGCATCAAGTATGAGTCTACAAAATAAGTTTGTTAAAGAAACATATTGAGTGCTTTTTTTGAATGCAGCCACAACTTCATCAGAATGCAAAAAAAAAATCAATGCAATGCTCACATTTAAATACTTCCTCTCTTAGTCACATGATTAATCAAGTCCAATCAGAGCCCTCGGTTACAAAGTCATTTGCATCAAGTATGAGTCTACAAAATAAGTTTGTTAAAGAAACATACACTTAAAAAAGAGAAAAAGACAGACTTCAGATAACGTAGAAAAAAATGTTACACATCATGTGAATGTAACCTTAAAATACTAGCCAGTGATTGATTGTCCATCATTCAACCTGGTGATGTCTGAACATTTAATCTAATGTGTCTTTTAAGTTCACACCGATTGAGTAAATCATCCCAAGGTCCCCCTCTGTTATTCTTTGTGACAGTATCTAAACCAAAAAATAAAAACTTGTGAGTAGTAAATTTCGATACATGTCTAAAAAGCATTAAAATCCTTTTGCTTTTTTACATCCAAAAAATGTTTGTATATTCTATCAGGAAGTTTTCTTTTGTTTTTTCCTACATTAAAATGGTCACACTCTTGACACTTGGCTAGGTAAACTATGTAAGAAGAATAGTTTACCTAGCTGATTCTTGCATATTGGGTGCAATCATTGAGTCCATCAGTGATGATAACAGGATCTAACACAGACAAAGGATTGGTGGCAAAGACACACAAATTACAAATAGATGCAGAAATGTGTCTTTTTTGTGCTGTCTGTTTGGAAAGTAGAATTCCATGTTAATCACAGCATTGACAACAGTCCTGCTATGCTGAAACCCAGTGATGCAAGCACTGGGAATACATGCAGATAGCGATCTGAACTTCAGCCACCATGTGTCCATACTGATACTGAAAACTTTTAAAGAAAACAAAACCACCAAACAAGAACCAGAGGCACATAAAACATAAAATAGTAATAAAAAACTGTGCCAGAGGCTAGAAGGTACTTATAAACACTTTAATGGATAAAACTGGTAAGCACTTTCGTAAAAACTTCTTCAGACCATATCAAGTTACACAATTCAGTCATTAAATAAATATTTAAAAAAAGAAGGAACCAATGAATATACAGTTCTCATACACATGATGCAAAAGTAATTAAAACCTCCTACTCTTCAATTTAGGTTTTAAAGAAACCTTGTCATTTAGTCCAAAAACTTTATCAGCTTGCAAATGTAATATCCAAGACATCTCACGGCTTTCAGTGTGATTAATAACATCACTGAGTCTACCATTTTCATTTACCATCTCAATAACTTTAAAATTAAAGATATGTGTAATGTCAGTGTCTTTAATGTGCCTAGCCAGAGAGTTGTCAACATTCAAATTCTTGATATCCCTCTGATGCTCCCTCATTCTTATAGATTCATAGATTAGTACAGCTATGCTAATATGGTATTGACACAGTGGGAAAAGACATGTGTCCTGGCCAACAATAAGTTTCTGGATCATATTAAGTTCTACAAATGTTTTCTAGACAATGTTTTTATGTTGTGGGAGGGAACTGTAGAAGACTTTATGTGCTTCTTAGAGTATTTACATGGTACTAACAATTTTCTTAAATTTACCAGCAGCTATTCTATACAACAGATAGATTATTTGGATATACAGCTAGAAAAAGATCCTTCTGGCAATATTATTACAAGTCGCTATAGGAAAGACTGTCATAAAAATCATATGTTGCATAGAAATAGTCTTTATCCCCCACATATTTTTAAAAACATCATTAAGGGTCAAGCAATGAGACTTTCCCGCCTAAATAACAGGGAAGACAGATTTATGACAGATTTGGAAGTACTAGGTAATGAATTATCAGCAAGGGGCTATAGGGATGGAGAAGTAGAAAAAGGTATTAATGAGGCCAAAGCACTTAGGGGTGGTAGAGCTTCCCCTTATTTTTCAGATACAAATCATAGGAATGAAGTATCTGGATCAGCTACCAGCTATAAAGTTCCAAGAGTGAATTTGACATACTCTAATAATATTAAGGTTATTTGTTATATAATAAAAAGAACTGGAATGTTTTGACATTGGACATTACAATTAATGCTGTAATAGGAACAGAACCAACTTTCTCATTTAGGAATAAATAGTCCTTGAAAAGGTTACTATGTTACAAGAGCCCTACAACTAGTAGTGATAGTAGTGATAGTAATGTGCAGGGGACTTTTCCTTGTTATTGTAACGTTAGTCACCTAATTGACACACATAATAGTTTTGTACTCCCTCATACTGTTCATGCGACTTGTAGGACAAGAAATTTAGTTTATCTGGCACAGTGTAATGTCTGCAAAAAATTTTACATAGGCAAAACAAATAAGATGCTGTTTGAAAGAATGAGGGAGCATCAGAGGGATATTAGGCATCTGAATGTTGACAACTCTCTGGCTAGGCACATTAAGGACACTGACATTACACATAACTTTAATTTTAAAGTTATTGAGATGGTAAATGAAAATGGTAGACTCAGTGATGTTATTAATCACACAGAAAGCCGTGAGTTGTTTTGGATATTACATTTGCAAGCTGATAATGTTTTTGGACTAAATGACAAGGTTTCTTTAAAACCTAAATTGAAGAGTAGGAGGTTTTAATTACTTTTTCATCATGTGTATGATAACTGCATATTCATTAGTTCGTCTTTATTAAATCTTTATTTAATGACTGAATTGTGTAACTTGATATGGTCTGAAGACGTTTTTTTACGAAAGTGCTTTCCAGTTTTATCCATTAAAGTGTTTATAAGTACCTTCTAGCCTTTGGCACAGTTTTTTATTACTATTGAAAACTTTTATTGTGCACATTATAAGTCATGCCATCATATTCAAATCTTAGAATTGTATGACAGCATTGTACTCAAACCTCATCAGAGAACTAGCTTGCCTTTTGCAAGTGAAAGCGCTAAACCACTGTGATTAAATGAAGTTACGTTTATTTCATTCTTTGAGAATCATTTGAGTGCTGCTGGATTTAAGCTGTTGGCTGAGAGTGGAGGCAGTAAGCGAGTTGTATTGGCTGCCACTCATCAGAGAACTAGGTATAATGCTCTTTTTTTGCATGTCCCTCACCAGACACATGCAGCAGCTGAAGAGACCACATGGCTTTCTCATCAAGAAAGGGCCTACAAACCATGCCATGATGTATTTGGATAGCTTAAAAGCCATGTAATTGTAATCTGTCTTGTATATGATGAGGTGACTTCTGCCTGGCATCCAGGCCAGTGTCTGACCCTGCCCTGGTGGGAGTACTGCATATATCAAAATCTGATAAAGCTGATGACATCAGCAGTGTCTATGGAGGAGAATATGCTAATAATAGTGTCCCATATACTAGTGTAAAATACTCTCTGTAATGTCAAGCAAGAGCACACACACACACGCACGCACACACACACACACACACACACACACACACACGCACGCACGCACGCACGCACGCACGCACACACACACACACACACACACATCTAGTTGACTGCAATGAGACTAGAACCCCTAGCTAAGTACACAGACTACAGAACTCAGTACTGTAAGCAAGTGCAGTGGCACAAGTCTTTTACAAGAATGCTTGTAGATGACATCAGCACACCATATGGGAGAGAAGATGGAAGGTCTGTATGAAATGGAAGTGTAGGCATGTGCAAGTATCAAAATACTGTCAAGCCAGGTATTGGAGCAATAACTGTAGGATGCACACTTCTGCTTTTCTGTCTAGACACACACACACACACACACACACACACACACACACACACACACACACACACACATCCAGTTAACTGCAGTGAGAACAGAAATCCTACCTAAGTACATAGACTACAGAACTCAGTACATTATGCAAGCATCATGGCATAATTCTAACTTTTACAAGAGTGAAGGTCAACTTGTAGTAGATGACATCAGCAGGCTATATGGGAGAGACCTGCACAGGTTCATAACAAGTTACTAGCCTAATGTCCCTAGGGTGTTTACAAACCTAGCTGTGTAAAAATACAAGTACCCTTATTGAGCATAATTAGATGGTCATTGTTAGCAGAGCAATTTTGTGAGCAGCACCAACTGGCCCCGTCCATGAGGGACATAGGTGCCACCCAGGGGTGACTTTACAATAACCCATCCAATTTTCAAGGTTGCACTTGAACAGGGTCATAGAAGATCACTGCTTCACATGCAGTAGAAGCCTATTACAGAAGATTGTCAATTGCTGGGGAATATATCTGTTTCCCCAGAATGTTCTGTTTATGTCACAGGTTAGGTTGAGAGCCCTGGAGCAAGTTATTATTGTTCAATTTTCATTTGCAGATGTCCAGCATTTCCAGCAGAGTGGGGTTTGAGACTGTTCTGTAAGCCAGGCATGGGTCACCTCTTAGCAGCCTGTATGATAATGTGTACAGTGAGAGGTCTTTCAGTCTTTCCATGTATCCCATGTTTTAGAAGCCCTGGATTCTCCCAGTCACAAACCTCTGCATTTTCTCCAAATGCTGCAGGTGTCTGGTGAACTACAGGCAGAAGGGAGGATAGTACTCAATTAGTAGTCTGATATAAGGGTAGAGTAGTTCAGCAGAGGTATGACTTCCCTGGTCTTGGATGTGATGTCCATATGTTTGAGGTGCGCAATGCAGAATGTGTGTCTCACCACTATGGACACATAGTGATTAAAGTGCAGATTGCTATCAACATATGATCCCAAGTCTCACAACACTGTGTTTGAGCTTAGAGGGGTGCTATATATATCATAATTAGAAGGGGTATTTCATTGCCAAAGGGGACAATGAGGCATTGTTTGCTTTAAGGTTCAGTCCATGAGTTTGGCACCAATCATTGTCTATGTCAGCCCCTTCTGTAAATGTAACCATCACTGGGGGGACTATATATGAGTGAATCCAGTTTACAGTCATCTGCAGACTTGTTAAACCACAGGCCATCTACCATTGTCTGAGCTTCAGAAAAATAGTTTCCAAACAACTGAGGGCCCAGCACAGATCCTTGTGGTATTTTGCTGGTAACTGGTCTAGTGGCAGAGGTGCAGTCCTCAACTTTAACAGTGTGTGCTCTGTCAGTGACCCAGTTGACTATCCATCTAGTAATGTGGGGCTTAATTCCCAGATGGTAGATTTTCACTATGAGACAAGAATAGAAGATTGTGTCAAAGGCCTTGGATAACTCAGCATAGGTGGTATGTCCTGTTATCCCTCATCCTTGCCTTTGGGGTCAGTATCAAAGAAGTCCACTAGGATTAATAAGCAAGATCTACCCTTGACAAAACAAAATGGTTTGGGTCAAATGTGTTGAAGGTCACCTATGACGCTGTGGTTAAGGTCCATGCTGATTCCTCCCCTAGCCTTGCAGATAAGGTTTTTTAGGCTTATGGGTCAATTGTTCTAGTTTTGCATTTTACCAGACTGATGTACATCGCATATCACACAACATTTAATATTACTTTCTGTAGTATAGGTGATATATGTGTGGAAAAAGTACTGAGACACCAGGGTTGCAGTGCTTGGGGAAGAGGCAACACATGACTGTATCATTTATATGTGACATATTCTTAAACAGGGCCTTCAGTTTTTTATGTTTTCACATGTAATTTCATGTCATAGACAGGAAGTGGACAGTAAACATCACTAATACATAACAATATTACTTTCCCATAGCTCGGCGAACAGCAGGTTTGCGTGACAATTGGCAAAGTGTATGTGCATGCAAGATACACATTTTCAATTCTTTCCCTAATTGCACATAATTAAGCAGTACACAACTGTGAGCCACATTGCGAAAAGACTGGCAGTTAGTCTTGACTCTATGAAACACACCTGCTGCTTAACTGACTCTGTGGC